>NW_027261242.1:10000-67799 GCF_043641665.1 Enoplosus armatus | reverse complement strand
CTGCAGCTAGCGCAGAATGCTGCTGTCCATCTGGTGTTTAACTTTGTAAAGTTTTCCCACACAACTCTTCTTCATTCACACACATGCCACTTACATTAAGTTCAAGACTCTAGTGCTGGTCTATATGGCAGTGAAGGGAACTTCCTACCTACAATCCATGGTCAAACCCTGCACTCCTTGTCCACAGATGAACTCCGTTCATCTTGTTCAAGGCCCTTCTCTATTCCGGCTCCTCAGTGGTGGACTGAACTGGTTTGCACTTCCAGTGCTTGATGATCTTTAACTCTTGTTCCTATTGTGTTTGAATGCACTGGGTATACATGTAATGTTTTGGACTAAAGCGTCTGAATGTAATTAAATCTTTAATTCCTCTGTGTTTGTGTACAGGATGATGACCTGGTACCCTCTGCTGGTCTGGTGGACCAGATGTTTTACTCCACTGTGTCCAGTCTGGACAGAAAACCCAGTATGTCCAGTGATGAAGAGGGAGACATCTACTGTCACACTCTGCTCTCTGCTGGCAGCAGGGGGGACGTCCTCAACTGTCCGTCCAATGAGATGAAGAAGACAACAGACAGACATATGGAACAAGACGCTCAGGACAGAGACACACACAAACCTGACCAGGTGAGACAGACAAAAACCTACCCAGGTGAGACACACACACAATCCTGACCAGGTGAGACACACACACACACACACACACACACACACACACACACACACACACACACACACACACACACACACACACAATCCTGACCAGGTGAGACATACTCAAAGCTGTCCAGTTAAGTCTGTCAGCAGGTACTGCATAAATATTTTGTTTTGTCTTTTCTCTGTCTAGTTGGCAGAAAGCTGGATGGGATACTCAGGACCAGGATGTGGAATACTGAGCCTGCAGGTGACTGACAGGTGGGTGGTCAGCTGACTCTCAAGTGACTAAAGTATGACCTGTGTATTTCAGGTATGAGTGTGTGTGTATGTTAAAGAAGGACTGCGGCCAGGTGATTGACAGGTGTCTGACAGTTGAATGACAGGTATCTTTTGTGTGATCTGACAGATGACTTGTGTGTTTCAGGTATGTGTGGTGTCTGGACTTTAAAGGAGGACTGTTCTGCAGCACTCTGCCTGAAACTGGACTTAACTGGCAGCGCTTTGAAGACAACGTCCACCAGGTGGCGTTATCACCTTCAGGTGAGGTGCTGACATCACATCTGACAGATCCTCTGTTCATTTGTTGTTCAGTTTTCTAAACATGATTTTAATTTGTTTTACTTTGTTTTTCAAAAAGAAACTTAAAACTATCATCAGTTACAACATTTGGTTGAGCTCATGTTAAAGCAGGCAGGAGACTGTCAGGTGTACAGGTGTATGTAGCATTCGCTGTGTGCTAACTGTTGCTAACTCCCCCAGGTAATCTGCTGTGGAAGGTGGCGCAGACTGTCAGGTGTACAGGTGTATGTAGCGTTACCTGTATCCTAACTGTTGCTAACTCCATCAGGTAATCTGCTGTGGAAGGTGGAGCAGAAGAGCATGACAGCGTTTGCTTGTGCTAAAGTATCAGTTAAAGGTAAACGTCACTGGTACAAAGCTGTGGAGCAAACAGCCTTCGTGGCTCTGAGTGATGACTCCGCCTGGATCATCAGGACCAATGGAGACCTCTACCTGCAGACAGGTAACTAACTACTTGTCTGGATATCTGTCTCACATGTTCAGTAACAACAATCTGCTGGTGTGAAGAAACCTGTCAATAGGAAGCACAAATAAAACACAAAGCTACAGGTTTCTATAGACAGTGACGGTTGGTGGTATATTTATTTACTGTATATAAGTATATATACTGTATGTAAGAACAGGACTCATTTTGTTTGTCTGATGTTGCTGTTTGCTCCACTGATCATTGAAAACACAATAATTTTCATTGCGTGTTGCGCCTCCTGCAGCTGTAATGTTTCCCTGTGACCAGCAGGGGGCATCCTGCTGCTGTTTGAACCTACAGCTGAGGCTCAGTCCACATCCACTGTACTGTAGCTTGTCAGTTTTATTTTACTGGTCACATATGATATGGAAGTTTTGATTGTACTTTAATAGTTGTAACCCACAGAAGACTATGCACAAATGTGTACAATGATCCACAAATATTTCACTATCCACAAACATGTATTTTTTTATTTGTGTTGTGCAAAGTAATATACACAAAAATATGAAGCGATTTGCAAATATGCATAACTTATTCTGTAAACATGTATTTCAATTTCAGATAAAAACGTTATAGGTAAAGAAACAGGTTTTGCACATTTGTGACTTCCCTCCTATTTGTTTGCGGATTTTTGGCCAATTCGTACCACAGCAGATCCGAAAAAATCCACATATATGAGGTGTAGTTACCAGTCTATCCAGGATCCTCATCCGTACAACAGGAGACAACAAGAACAGCAGCCTGTCTTCAACCAGGAGGGGAAACTCAAAGTGGAGCATCTTTATTTACCGACTACCAAAGTCAAACATCAACTGAAACAGCTACATTCACATCTAGTGACCTCAACGGATGACTATACTGCTGGTGAAATCCCTTTTCCTATGGGCCGGCTTTAATACCTAAAATACACAGCATCATCTGGACATTGTGGCACAAATCATGCAATTACAAATAAATACACCAAAGAAATACCCAAGCAACCAGAAAACTGACTCTTGTTTGTGCTCTTTATGCACTCAATGATTTTTTCACACTTACTGTGCTACCAGCTGGTCCCAGGCAGGGGTGACTACTCTAAAAGCTTTATACACTCTTTACAATCTGTGAAAATTCTTGATAAAACAACCAAGGAGCTACCATCATTGTACCATCGTTCAAAAGTATAATTCATTGACCTTTGACAGTTTTCTTTGTTGTGCAGATATGATTCTGATGTATAAATTAAGTCATGATCTGAAAGCATCAAGACGAACCAATCAGGTGATCACTGATCACTTGTATGGTACTAACTGTTTTCCAACGTGGAAAATATGTAATGTATATTGTGTATGATGTTGTTTTAAATGTGATGTATCGTTTGTAAATGTTGCCAATTGTATTGCTTTTAATTGTTTGTATTGTACTGTATTGTTTTCTAATATCTTCCTGCCCAGGGCCCGCAGATGTAAATTAGCTCTATAGCTAATTCTGGCTAACGGTTGTGTTGTGCATGGCCCCTTTTGAAACTATTTACTTTTTTAAAAACTATAATATTTTATGCGAAATTAAAATACTTGTTTTCAGAGTAAGCGTACTTGCAAATCGCGCCCTACTTTTGTGGAAATGACTTCACACAACACAAATAAAAAAATACATGTTTGTGGATAGTGAAATATTTGTGGATCATTGTACACATTTGTGGATTGTCTTCTGTGGGTTACAACTATTAAAGTCAAATCAAAACTTAATCAGAAGCAGAAGTATTTTATGGATCCCCAGGGGAAAATTTCACAATAAATATATAAAATAAATAAATAATATGACACCAGCAGAACACACATTTCCATTCACACTACATGACTACAGAAGGATAATGTGTACAAATATGAGTTATATGTATGTTTTAATAATATATCAGTGTGACTAGTGTGTTATTAGTGTCAGCATAGTCAGTTCTCCTCTCTGTGTCTGTCTGCACAGGAAAAGGACAAACACATGCAGGATACTTAAAATACCATGACATACATTTATTAATAAGTGGAGGTGAACAGAGATTCCAGTTACCGACTGTCTAAAGCTGTGCAGATTTGTAAGGATCCATCGGAAAAGAAAATGCGACTTGGTGCTTGTTTCTGTGTGAATATGAGTTCACTGGTTTATGGAGATAAACAGCTGGTGGAGCAAATTCTCCAGTTGTTGCCATTAAACCATTGCAGAAGAAGAAGAGGACACAACAATTTGACATCATTAAAAGAGCGCCAGTCAAAGCTCAAACGATGGAGAACCATGTGGAGATCATGATGGAAATATTGGTGTGGTGAGAAAGGTTACTGCCTCCTCATCGCTCCACACAGATCTGATGTTTCCAGCTCTTCATGTATAGCAGCATTTATTCATCAAGTCTGTTTCTCTGGCACTTTGTCACATTTTGATTTTATCGATAAACCATTTTCCATCTCAGCTAAGTGTAAAAACTTTTTTGCAATATTTTGAGCCGTTTTTTCAAATTTTTAGCATTTCCACACTTTTTTTTGTTCAAATTGAAAATGAGAATGAAAATAGGTGAATGGAAACACACCTACTGATATATGTGAGCAGTTTGGTTTATTTTGTCTGCCCTAACCCTAACCCTATTTATGCAGAATCAGCAATAATGTGGAATCTGTACCAGACTGTGGTTGTTCGGAGACAGCTGATCCTGAAGGTGAATCTCTGATTCCCCAGTGGATCTCTGTTCCAGTTCAGCTGTGGTCCTGGTCTCTTGGTAGTGACTGAAAGATTGAGATGGTGGATCCAAGCACATTAAATGAGTTTCCTCTCCAGGGAGTCTGTCTCCACCCTAGAGACAGGACAAGGAGCTCAAAGGAGAACTGCTGCTCCTTCATGTTGAGAGGAGTAGCTGAGGTGGTTCACCATTTGATCAGGATCCTCCTGGAGACCCCCGGGGCAAACCAGAACATACTGGATTATATATATCATCAGGTCCCGGGGACACATTGGGATCCGGAGGCGGAGGATAAAGGACTTTGTGTGCTGTTGCCAAGGTAACCGTTTTCTCTGTGTGTTCGTCAGGTCTTAGTGTGGACCGGCCCTGTGCTCGCTCGGTGAAGGTGGACTCTCCTTGTGTGTTCAGCCAGGTGTGTGTGAGAGGAGGTGTGGTTTGGGCTTTGAGCGAACACAAAGCTTTATTCTACAGAGAAGGACTGAACAGCTACTGCAGCGAGGGAGAGGGCTGGAAATACGACACAGTCAGGTACTACTACTGTAATACTACTGTAATACTGCTGTACTACTGCAATAGACTACCAGCCAACACTGATATTTCACTTACCTTAAAGGGGACCTATGATGCTTTTTCATATATATATATAATGTTACAATGTCTGATATTCATATTAAACGTTGCCCTGTGAGTTTCCAATGTTTTTTTTACTTTGGTGTCAAGCTGATGTCAGATAGGCACAGATTTCTTTATATGGTCATCTGCTCCAGACACAGCAGTGACAGCAGGTCTGCGAAGAAGAGGGACGCCTTGTCCACTCGCTCAGTCTGTCTGAGTTATTCTACCGCTCTGCTCAAGACGACTCTTTACTACTCAGGTTGTTCAGTTTGTCTCACAGAAAGTGCTTTTTCTGTTGTGAAGGAAAGTTGGTTGCTAAGTAATTGCTAACTACTGCTAACTGTCGCTGCTGTTAGCTAGTTAGCTGTGCAGCTAGCGGTCCTCTCAGTCCTACATATATATATGTATATATACCTATATCTATGCTCTTAGCTAGCTGACTCTAACCATCTGACTCTCAGAGCCTGGGCTGGCAAACCTGTAAACCTGTGCTTGGGGTGTAAACACCAACACTCCCCCACTATCTGTTTTTGTACAGTAATCAGTGAGGCCTGGCCCCCAGAAACACTCCGCTCCCACGGCATCTATTGTTTTTTTCAACTTACTTCTTGTCTCATTTCTGTTCTGATAAAAATTCATCACATTCAGTCCTCCTATCTCTATTTTCCAAGCTAAGTTACTGTAGCTGTCATATGCTGTCGAGCACAGAGGCTCCAGGATGAAACAGTGCAGGCTGTGCTCTGGGCTCAGAGGCTTCTTCCTGCCCCTCTGTAGGCTTCAGGAACCTGGCCAATCAGAAGACAGTGTGCATTTAAGGAGGGGAGCCTTAAAGAGACAGGCCAGTAACACGGCCAGTATAAGATAAATAAGGACTTTTTTGAACTGTGAATCCTGCAAAGTTACTTTAGTGGAGTCCCAGAATAAAAATATAGAGCTGGAAATGAGCATACTAGCTCATCTTGAATGAAACACAATATCATTATAATTCTTTTGTGACCATGATAGTATTGTTAGTTCACACTTGTTAGCATTGTTAGTATTATTAGCTTGGTTAGCATACACCATTAAAATCAGTTTGACTTTTAACTCTGAGCTAGTTTAAAATGAGCTGAGAGGGGAGATGATCCACCTGACAGCTGAAGATTTATTGATAACTGATAAATACATTTTCTGATTGTGTTACAATGTGTGTGTTATTGTGTGTTACTGTGTCACAGTGAGGCTCAGGGTCTGGAGTTGATGTGTGTTGCCCTGGGAGATGGTGGTACAGCCTGGGCACTGGATGCCAGTGGCAGCCTGTGGTTTAGAACCGGCATCTGTTCATCCAGACCGCAGGGCGACGATGACCACTGGTGGCAGGTCTTTGTGTTTGGTATTTAATGTTTGTCCTAGTTTGATCTCTATTCAGTTGTGCAGCTCAACAGCCTGTCTGTCTCCATCAGATCAGTATTTCGGACTACGTGGTCTTCGATCAGGGCAGTCTGTTCCAGACGCTGCTGCAAGCCACCCATAGTGTTGCCACTGTAACCAGGGCGCCGGTGGAGCGGGTGGTGGCCTTCCTGTCACAGTACTCACAGTGCCAGCCAAGCCTGGTCAGCGCCAATGCCAGCGGAGTCTGGGTCGCCTCGGGACGGAACCAGCTGCACCTGGCCCGCGGCAGTCTTGTGGGTCAGTAGAGTCCAGTATAACAGCAGAATAGACTAGTACACTAGTTTTCAGTTTTTCAGCTGCTGTTTGTATTCGGTTCCTCCAGGAACTTTCTGGCAGAACGTTGTTCCAAGAGGAACTGTCTCAGCCACCAGGTGGACCTTTATCACGTCTTCAGCTGTGCCTCACAGAGAAGGTCACACACCTGTACCCTACACATACACACACACCTCTGAAACTAGTCCCCCGACCTCTGCAACTAGTCCACTGACTTTTGCAACTAGTCCCCAGACCTCTTATACTAATCCCCAGACCTCTGCAACTAGTGTACCGACCTCTGCAACTAGTCCCCTGACTTCTGCAACTAGTCCCCCGACTTCTGCAACTAGTACCCGACTTCTGCAACTAGTCCACGGACTTCTGCAACTAGTCCCCGGACCTCTACAACTAGTGTCCCGTCCTCTGCAACTAGTCCCCAGACCTCTGCAACTAGTCTCCCGACCTCTGCAACTAGTCCCCTCACTTCTGCAACTTGTCCCCAGACCTCTGCAACTAGTTCCCCGACTTCTGCAACTAGTCCTCAGACCTCTGGACAGCAGTGTCCTTGTCCGTCTTTTATATGTAACACTAAACACACTTAAACAGTAAACACACCTGATCATCATTCTACCTGTGTGTTACCTGTTTCTCAGGTACATTCCTGTGGTTGGCTCAGAGCAGGAAGGATCTGTTCTGTGTTTGGGACCAGGATGGAGAGCTCCGCCCCTCCTCTGTCCCTCTACCACCTGAGGTAAAAACATCTGTCACCTGTCTCTGAGTCTGATTCTACTGATCTTTAGTCACTCTGATGGTCCCTGTGTTCTGCTGATGTTCTACTATGTTCTATCTTTGTGCTCAGGTGGAGCTGACTCACCTGTCTACCTGTCGTGATGCTCTGTGGGGTTTGGACACTCATGGTCGAGTCAGTATTCGTACACTGTCTCCATCCTGTCCTGTTGGACTCCACTGGACCCCCCTGGACCTCAGCCAGCTCGGTATGTACCTCAGTCATACAGGTGGTCTCTATTGGCGTCATACAGGTGGTGACTGGGTGGAGTCATACAGGTTAGTGAATAATGTATTTCTTATATTTGTTAGGTTAGGTTTATTGAAGAAAAGACATCAGTAATAATGTTGAGTGTTTATGAAAATGATTAATAGCTATAGATGAAGCACAAGCACAAATGAATATATATTAGTATATAATTTACAGTATGTAGTGTTGTATATACAAAATTATGAAGCTGCCCTTTAATGTCTTTTATTTTGTAAAGGAGTCGTGGGGTCAGATTTTGGTGTGTGTGTGTGTGTGTGTGTGTGTGTGTGTGTGGGAGGGCATCATTCACTTCTGGTCAGTTTACAGTTTGACGCACACACACACACACTCAGCTGTGTATCTTCGTCACATTGACAGGTGGAGGTTGTGTAACAGGTTTGTAAATCAGAGGTCAACATGGAGACTGTGTGTGTGTGTGTGTGTGTGTGTGTGTGTGTGTGTGTGTGTGTGTGTGTGCGTCCGTCATGTTGTAACCTGACTAGTGGGTCAGATCTGTTTTTAGTTCCTCTACCCTTCTCACTATCAGAAACCACATGACTGTCTCTCTCTCTGTCTCTCTGTCTAAGTGTCTACTTAATAAACACAGAGTCTAAGTCTCTACTTAATGAGCATCAAGTCTAAGTCACTACTTAATAAACACTGAGTCCAAGTCTGTACTTAATATACACCAAGTCTAAGTCTCTACTTAATCAACACAGAGTCTAAGTCTAATCCTAGTAGCCTGAGGGTAGAAGCTCTTCCTGAGCCTCTCAGCACTGACTTGGTGTATCCGGTACCTTCTTTCAGACTGCAGCTGGGAGAAAAGGCCGTTATCCAGGTGATATTCCAGCTGCTCAAAGCATTTCACCACTACAGAGTCATTTAGGCAGGCTGATCATGTTTTCTTGGGCCCAGGAATCGTCTGTCATGTACTATCTTCATATGTCCTGTTTGTACGTTCATTTTACTTTTACTATGCCTGCCTCAGGAATTGCCCCTCAGGGATAAATAAATTATTTTGAATTAAATTGAATTGAACTTAGAGGCGTTCTAGTAGTCCATGGGGAGGTTTTGATTGAATCTTGAAGTGTTTCTACGAGTCATTGGGGAAGTTTTAGAGTTCCATGGTGTTCAAGGGGTCCTTGAGGGGCATCAGATAGTCCATGAAGATGCTCTATTTGACCTTGAGGTTGTTTCTATAGGTCCTGAGGATTGTTTTAGGTTTCCTAAGACAGTTCAAGTGGCCCTTGAGGGGGTTCTAGTAGTCCATGGAGAGGTTTCTTTGATACTTGAGGAGGTTCTAGAGGTCCAAAAGTATGTTACAGTGGTCTATGAGGTTATGTACAGATATAAATGTGTGTGTTAAGGTAAAATGTCACCTGTGTGTTACAGGAAGTGTTCGTCTAGTCAGTGTGAGCTGCGGCAGTCAGAACGTCTGGGCCGTGGACAGTCAAGGAGTCGTTTACTTCAGAGTTGGAACCCAACCGCTGAACCCGAGCATGATGCTGCCGGCCTGGATCCACATAGAACCACCTGTACAGGTAACACACACACACTGGATCCACATAGAACCACCTGGGCACAGTGTGTGTGTCACCAGTCCTGGTAACTGTGACATTGTGTCCCTGCAGCAAATAGGAGTGCAGCTGGTCAGCATTCAGACGAGTCCTAACGATCGTCTCCTCTGGGCGTTGGACAACAGAGGAAGTGTCTTCGTCAGGACCGGACTCAGCGATGAGATGCCTGTGGGGACGGACTGGGAGCTGGTACCAGGTACATGTGTACATGTGTCTGTCTGATCTACACCCCTGTCTGTATGATCTGACCACCTGTCTGTCTGATCTGAAAACCTGTCTGTCTGATCTACACACCTGTCTATATCATCTGAACACCTGCCTGTCTGATCTGAACACCTGCCTGTCTGATCTGAACACCTGTCTGTCTGATCTGAATACCTGTCTGTATGATCTGAACACCTGTCTGTCTGATCTGAACACCTGTCTGACAGAGATTCACCAGTACATGTTTACTGGTGTTCATGGTCTCATTAATACTGTGAATACTGTACTTTAATCTGTGTACTTGAGTATATATTTGTGTATTTTAGGTTTAGCCGTCAGTCAGCTGGTCCTCAGCTCTCGGACAGTTTGGGTTCGGTGTGTAAACGGAGATCTGGCTCGACGTTACGGCGTCTCTGGCAGAAACCCTGCAGGAGATTACTGGAAGAAGATCCCTGGAAACGCCAACTGGTTAACTGGTAAGACTGGATTCATACTGGTGAGAATGGGGGGGGGGTCTCTGAATGATAGTGTAGAAGTACACCACATTTGGCAGGTTGAATTTCTTCAGCTGCCGAAGTAAGCACATCCTCTGCTGTGCTTTCTGGTATGAGCTGAACATTCAACTCGAGCTCCTGGTGATGATTGTGCCCAGGAAGTGGAAGGACTCCACAGTGTCGACTGGGTTGAGCTCCAAGTTGTTCAGTCCACACCAGGTCACCAGATGGTCAATCCTCCCACCTGTAGGCGGACTCATCCCCACCAGAGTGAGCCCAATGAGGGTGGTGTCATCCTCAAACTTCACGAGCTTGACGGACTGATGACTGGAGGTGCAGCTGTTGGTGTGCAGAGGGTAGAACATGCAGCCTTGAAAGGAACCGGTGCTGATGGTCCGGGAGTCAGAGATGTGTTTTCCCAGCTTCACGTGCTGTCTCCTTTCAGACAGGATGTCTGTAATCCACTCATCTGAGCTTGTCCTGCAGCAGAGCTGGGATAATGGTGTTAAAGGCGGAGCTAAAATCCTGAACCTGTACTATCCTCTGTTCTCAGATCAGTTACTTCAGTTTGACTTCAGTTGACCTTAACCATTTCAGACCCCCCACCCTCTATCTTTCCACATGATGTCAGTTTTAGTATGTATGAATATAAACATTCTATTCTCAGTAACTGAAGGTTATTAAAATAATATAGTTGTTGTCTCAGGTATTTCTCAGGTGTGTCTCTCTTCAGTCACATGATGTGCTGTATACCTATGTATATATCAATATGGACATTCATTCTCAGTAACTGAAGGTTACTAAAATAACATAAGGTGTTTGGTTGTCTCAGGTGTTTCATGTGTGTCCCTCTCTCTTCAGTGACTCCAGATGACGAGTTGTGGGTGGTCACTCTGATTGGTGGATTGTCCCGTCGCCTGACGAAGCTCCTTCCACATACTCCCTGTAGGCCCGCCCCCGCAGGCCCCTCCCTCAGCGGGGAAGACGGCGATGACGAATGGGAGCTCATCTGACCTGTGACATCACTGTGATGTCACTACTATTTTGTGTTGGTCTGTCTGATCTGGATTCACCTGATGGGACGTCGTGATGTCACAGTGACGCCACTTCCTATTAACAAACTTCCTTGTGAAGCGAGGAACTGACAGGAAGTGGGCTGTATGATGTCATTGCCGGACCGACACTGAGCAGGCAGGTGACATCACTTCCTGTGACATTAATGTTTAGTGGACGGTTCTGAAAGAAGATGGCTGCTACACAGGAAGCCCAGGTGGCTACTGGGAATTTAAGTGAACTGAGATTTTGTTTAACTTTTGTTTTAATAGGAAGCACTTTAATCTCTGAAGGGATGGTGGGCTACAGATGGACTGGTTCTGACTGGTACTGATTGGACCAAACCGGTTCAAACTGGTTCTAAATCTGCAAATTTGGTTTAGTTCAGGCTGGATCAGACTGCTTCTCATCTTCTAACTGGTTTTAACTGGTTCAGACAAGCTCTTAATCTGCTAATATTTGCTCCAGTTCAGTCTGGTTCTAACAAGTTCTGACTGGTCCTCAAACAGCTCACTCTCCTCCAGGCTCTAGTTGAGTCTGGCTCAGACTGGTTCAGTCTGGTATAGAGTGGCTTAAACTGGTTCTAAATGGTTCTAAATATATAAATAATACATTATTACTCAATTCTGTTCAGTCTGGTTCTAACTAGTTTCAAACTGGTTCTAAATGGGCCATTTTTCATTCCAGTTGAGTTCAGTTTGGTTGTACTGTATATGAGGATATTAAAGGGATATCTCACTGCAGAGGACCAAACTGGTTCCAACTAGTTTTAGCTGGTTCTAAATCAGCTTGTTTTTCATTAGAGTGGCTAACACTGGTCCCAGGTACTTGTAACTGGTTCTAAATGGCTCATTTTCTCCCAGTTTAGTTCAGTCTGGTTCTTTAATGAGGATATTAAAAGGACGTCTCACAGTTTAGTTCTTTTTTAAAGTATTTTAAGCCTTTATTACATATGTTCCCAGTTGGAAGTTGGAAGTGTTGGGATTGAATCAGAAACTGAGTCCAGATGTGATGAATGTAGACGATTTAATCATTTATATTTATTAGTGATCTGGATTTAAACAAAGGGCAGGGGTGATTAGGGACCCAACCTGCTGATCTGTCTGATGGGTTTTAGTTCACAAGCTGCCAGTTTTAATTTGGTTTTATGTTTTTAATCAACTGTAGCTTCAGTTTAGCTTCTTCTTCAGTTTTTCTTCTTCTGCAGAAGTTAACCCAGTCTGATCTCTTCTCCACTCAGAAGAGATCAGACTGAGTTAAACTGGTTAAATTGGGTTAAACTGGGTCAAACTGGCTACAGGCAGGAGCCTGCCCCGTGGAACTGATTCATGAAAAAAATGTAAATTTAATAAACATCTGTTTGTGTTTGTTGTTGAAACAAGTTTAACTCAGAAAAACATAAAGATTAAAACCTGGAGTCTGGTGGACAATAGTGGACCCTGAATGACTGTGGTGGACCCTAATGGATTGTGGTGGACTCTGAACATGTAGTGAGGTTCAAGTCTGAGGTCTGAACTCTGACAGCGTTGCCATGGAAACCTGAGCAGGTTTGCTTGCATTGTGATGTCATCCTGCTGTCAGCTGATTGGTTAGATGTTCTGCTGCTCACCAATAAGAATTCAGAGTAAACTCACCTGTTGTGTGATTTCATTAATTAATAAAGATGTTTAAACACTGAAGTGGCGTCAGGTTATAGCAGCCTGAGAGGAATACTTTCAGACACTGCTCAGGGCTGAAAAAAGGTCCTTCCAACTTTGTTTTTCAGCCAATATTTTTATTTACAGTTAATATTCTCCTACAAAGGCGCTGGAATTAAACATCAGTCACACATTAGACAGTAACACACAAAACTGTTAGTAGGTCAGTTCTGTTCTGACTCCACAGTGATAAACTGAACTCCACACTGATGTCAGGGCAGCAGAGTTAAAAACAAACTCTGTACAGACGTCAAACTTCACAGTGAAGGAACAAGAAGAAAAACACACTCCCTAAGAAAAGCATGTAAGTCCCAGCACTCATTCCACAGATGAGATCTACTGGGATCAGTTTTGTTCACAACATGAGGTGTTCAGTTTCTGTCAGCATCTAAACTGTAATATGAGTTGAGGATGATCAATATGATCGATGGAGGATATTTAAACCTGCAATAGCTCGGCTGCTAAAACAACAGGAAACAGCTGCTGTTCATGTCTGTAATGGTTCAGTGTCCACATGAGATTCAGTTTTAATAATTAAACCAGGATTCACACAGAAAATGTGTCAGACAGCAAACATACCAGAAGAATCTCTGCTGGAACAGATTCCTCCCCAGAGTCTCAAGTCTGCATGACGTATTTCTTTAGCCACATAGATGTTGGTTATTTTAGTTATTAAAAGTATTTTCTGACTTAATGAGACATGGGAGAAATGACAGGAAATGAGGAAGGTGTCCAGAGATGTTGTGTTTCACAACTGAACCACAGAAACCTCCTGGATGATTTACGGTGAAGAAATCTGTATTTGCTTTCTGCATTGTGACTCTGCTGCTGTCACAGGACACTGAGGTAGAAACATGTTGATACATCACATTTACAGAATGACTTCAACATGAACTGTTTCAATATTTTCACCTTTCAAAGGTCAAATGTTGTGTTTTACTTGATGGTAACAGGAACACTGACTCCCTAAATAATCTTCAGATTATTTCACCACTTCAGGTCTCAGAAACGTCACTCATCAAAAGAACTTATTTGAGTTTGTGATCAAATTAAAGCTGCACACAAATTCGTCATAAGTCACAACTTGATTCAGTTTCATCCACACTGACTTCATGTTAAAACCTCGTATCTCCAGGTTTGGTGACTTACATGTTTTCTAACACGTCTCCTCAAGGTCCTAAAGCCTGTAGGGTCAAATTAACTTTAATCTGTTGACCTTCTGGAGATACAAGGTTTTTATCTGACAGACTGTTCAGGTGATCATCGCTGATCAGTGAGGTCTGTTTTTAGTCTTTATTTACATTTTTTACATCATCAACACACCATCCAATCAGAGTAGCCCTGAGGTGTGTTGCCAGGGTGACGGGTGACGTCACTGCCAGCGGTGCGGCTGCAGGAATTCGGGCAGTGCAGTGATCTGATCCGGGCCAGACCGCGCCAAACACCTGAGCGCCTGCAGCAGGAGGGAGGGCGGGGCCAGACCGCCCAGCCAGCTGAACACGTCATTTCCCAGCAGACTTTGCCAGCGCTGCGGCTCCTCCTGCAGGCGGCGCAGCGCCGGTGGTTTGGGTAGGAAGAGCAGCAGGAAGTCAAAGCAGCGTTGCGCGTGACGTCGCTCCGTCGTGTCGGAGGAGACTAGTCGCTGCAGCGCTGCGTCGAGGCCGTCGGGCTGGGCACCATGAACCAGCAGCAGCAGCAGACAGTTGGGCCGCGACAGCTCCACCGCTAACTGCACCGCTGTCTTCTCTGCGTCTGCCACGTGCAAGCAGCCGCCTCTGCCGTCGAGGTAGTCCCGCCGCTCGCTCTGTGTGTCGCAGTTCTTCAGAGCCTCCGCTATCATGCTGAGAATCGATACGCGGTCGTAGCGCACCGCCACGTTCAGGTGCGGCGAGCCACTGCTGTGGCAGCAGCAGAAGCTGCAGCGTGGTGCTCTAAGGGCGCTCACTGAGTACCTGTTGAGCAGGTAGCGTGCATAGTCCTGGTGGTCGTGTACAAGAGCGTAAAGCAGCGCCTCAGACGGCAGGAAGGCTCGCGGGCGTCCGTCTTCCCAGCAGAAGACCTCCATACTGCGCATGTCCTCCAGCATCCAGACCGGCAGCTGCTCGCGCACAGCGCAGTAGAAGGAGAAGGAAGTCCGCTCACACTGACGCTGCGAGGGAGAGGAGGACAGATGCTCCAGCTGAGAGGACAGCAGCCACGGCATGACGACACTCAGCGACACACCTGGTCTGTAGGAAACAAACACCTTCTCTATGAGATGACACTATGAGCCTCTGAAATCCACCTGAGACACTTTAAACTGTTTGAACTTAATGATCCTGGTTCAGACTGCAGAGTCACAAACTGATTGACTGTCTCTCAGTCAAACCTCCGTCCACAGCTCCTTCAGACTTTTATAGCTTGTACACCCACCCACATCCCTCACCCCCCAGCTCTCCTCCCCCGCCGCCTCACCGCTCTGCCGCGCCGCCCCTCTCTCCGCCCGCCTTTGCCGTGATGACCCGCTCTTCTTGCCGCTCTCTCCGCCGCTCCGTTCCACATCTTCTGCGGCCAGTTCAGCTCCATGTGTGGATGTTTGTTTTGGGGCCGGGGCGGGGCGGGCCAGGACGGATCGAGTGTCTCACATAGCGAACATAGCGGCCTTGAAACTGCTGCAGGTTATAATGAAGACAGTAAACAACAGCAGAGACACAGTCAGGAGAACCAGTTCAGTCCACCACATTATTGATTATTATTCATGATTGATGTGTTTGTAAATAGGATACATTTGTTTACAGTCAGCAGCTAAACACACACACACACACTGATCAGCTGATTCAATCTTTTTTTTAAGTTTAAAACCTTTTTGAAGATTAAAGCTTTTGTTTCTTTTTGATGGTGATTGTGGAGATGCGTGGTTTTCAGCTGACAACAGTCACATGACTCTGATTCTGTTAAAAGATCAATGAGTTTGTTGTTCATTTACTGTCATACAAGGAGTGTGTTTTCATAAAAAACAATATAGTGTTCAAATGGATAAAAAGGTAAATAAGAATAATAATATTAAAGAGGACCTATTATGCTCATATCAGCTCTATATCTTTATTCTGGACTCCACTAGAGCAGCTCTGCATGATTCACAGTTAAAAAAAAGAAATAAGTCCTTCTTCATCTTATTTTGGCCCTTCATGCAGCCCCTCAGTTCACCCTCTGTCTGACACAAGTTGTTTGAGATCCTGTCTCTTTAAGGCCCCCCTCCCTAAAAGCCCACTTTCTTCTGGTTGGCCTGCAGCCTGCAGAGGGCATCATCATCTGAGCCCTGCCTCATCCTCATGCCCTTCTGGAGGTTCAGAAAGCAAATTGTAAACATATTAAGTAACTAATAATATTTTGGCAACTTCGCTGAGAGTGGACAGGAACAAAGATCACAGCACGACTTCTCTGGTAAATATATCACCTGCCAATTATGTGACATAATGTGGATTCAGTCTTTCAGTCACAGCCGTATATAAACATGTTTCTGTATAGGCCCTGTTAATGCAGGAAATAACGAAGCTAATAAAGTTATGCTGCTGCCACAAACCGACTGTAAAGTATCTCTCTGCACCATCCGTTATTTGTATTTTGGCCTGGTATAAACTCTGAACAGAAAACTGAAAAGCTGTTGTGCTGTGCCTGGAGCAGATGAGCTGACATCAGCTCATCATCATCACCACCATCATAATCATCATCACTACATTACTTTATCTGGACACTTTACTTTATTCTGGTCACTGCACTGTTTGATATTTATCTTATTTTTATTTTTATTCTTATTTTATCTTTTATACTCTACTTATTTGTTATCAAAACAATAGCACCTTCAGACCACGGCAAATTCCTTGTAATGTATGTTACTTGGCAATAAACAGTTTCTGATTCTGATTCTGATTCTGCTCACCATCATCATTATCACCATCATCATCATCACCACCACCATCATCATCATCACCATCATAACATCATCATCATAACATCATCATCATCATCATCATCACCATCATCATGGCCACCGGCTTGTTTTTAGCATTGAAGCTAGCTAGGTAAGAGGGACTGTAGAAAACATCACTGCTGATTTTACACTACCAACATGTCTCTAACAGAGATATTACTAACCTCAAGGAAGATATCTGTAGGCTCTCTGTGAAGCCGTGAAAGAAGGACTCCTTGCTGTCAAGTGATATTGACACGGCAGCAGCACAAGCCAGGAAGATCTAAGCTATGAACTCTGCCATCACGGATACTAGGAATGTTAATGATTAATAATTAATCGAGTAATTGCTGTTAAGAATTTAACCAATTAAAAATGTGGTAACCGACAATGTATGTTTTGTGTACCATCTCAGAAAAAACTACTGGCTCAACAAAGGAAGAAGCGGTCAGGGGGACATGGTGAGACAAGATGAAGAAAAAAAATGTAGTCCAGCGTGGAAGTATTATTATAAATACTGTGACACGTCATAAAATACAGCTTCAGTTCAACATTGCTGTTGTACCATCTGAAGAGTTGGTGCCCAACAGTTGCAGTGCAAGTGAAAGTGGAACACTGTGTCCTCCCTACAAACAATCCCATCGTGTTAGCTGGAAGGGGTTGTAGTGATGAGCGTTCAGAGGCAATAACTAGAGACTTTAACATTTTGAATGAATTAACACTGAACAAATGTTAAAAAAAATTAAAATTGACAAAATGTGCCACCCCAACAGATACTGTGCTGTGGGATTCAGCACGTCCTCAACCATCCTCTTACCAACCCCTAACCCTTATGAAACCTGGTTGGAGGTGGTTGTCAGGGGTGGAGGAAGGAGGGGGGGACCGGCTGATTCTCCTCCACCTGACAAATACACTGCACGCACAATTATTAGGCAAGTGAGTATCTTGACCTTATCGTCATTTTCATGCATATTTTCCAACTCCAAGCTATATAAACTTGAATGCTAAATGGATTTAAGCATTATCAGGTGATGTGTATTTGTGTAATGAGGGAGGGTGTGGCCTAAAGTGATCAACACCCTATATCAAGGTGTGCATAATTATTAGGCAGCTTCTTTACCTCAGACAAAATGGGCCAAAAAAGAGATTTAACAGACTCTGAAAAGTCAAAAATTGTAAAATGCCTTTCAGAGGGATGCAGCACTCTTGAAGTAGCTAAGCTATTGAGGCGGGATCACCGAACAATCAAACGTTTTGTTGAAAACAGTCAACAGGGTCACAAGAAACGTGTGTAGGGTTAAAAAATACGCAAATTAACTGCTAGAATTAAACAAGAATTAAATGTGAAGCTACCAGGAACCCATTAACCTCCAGTGCTGCCATATTCCAGAAATGCAACCTACCTGGAGTGTCCAGAAGTACAAGGTGTTCGGTGCTCAGAGACATGGCCCAGGTAAGGAAGGCTGAAACACGACCACCACTGAACAAGACTCATAAGTTGAAACGTCAAGACTGGGCCAAGAGATATCTGAAGACAGATTTTTCAAAGGTTTTATGGACGGATGAAATGAGAATGACTCTTGACGGACCAGATGGATGGGCCGGATCACTACTGGGCACAGAGCTCCACTTCGAGTCAGACGCCAGCAAGGTGGAGGTGGGGTACTGGTATGGGCTGCTATTATTAAGGATGAGCTAGTTGGACCTTTTCGGGTTGAAGATGGACTTAAAATAAACTCCCAAACCTACTGCCAGTTTTTAGAAGGTACTTTCTTCAAGCAGTGGTGCAGGAAAAAGTCTACATCATTCAAGAAGGCCATGATCTTTATGCAGGACAATGCTCCATCACAAGTACTCCACTGCGTGGCTAGCCAGCAAAGGCCTTAAAGATGACAGAATAATGACATGGCCCCCTTCCTCACCTGACCTAAACCCTATTGAGAACTTGTGGGCCCTTCTTAAACGTGAGATTTACAGTGAGGGAAGACAATACACCTCTTTGAACAGCATTTGGGAGGCTGTGGTTGCTGCTGCACAAAAAGTTGATCATCAACAGATCAAGAAACTAACAGATTTCATGGGTGGAAGGCTCATGACAGTTATTGAAAAGAAGGGTGGCTATATTGATCACTGAATACTTGTTGAAATGTCAAGTGTTTATTTGTAAATTTCGAGTTGTTTATTTGTTATTCTTACTCTAATAAATGAAAATAAACAAGTGAGATGGGAAATGTTTAGTTTTTCATTTAGTTGCATAATAATTCTGCACACTAATAGTTGCCTAATAATTGTGCACACATAGATATTCTCCTGAGAAAGCCAAAACTCACTTTTCCTTTGTTAAATACTCAGGTTTGAGGTTTATTAACATTTTGGATTGACTGAGAGCACTGTATTTGTTCAAAAAATTAATCCTCAGGAATACAACTTGCCTAATAATTGTGCGCGCAGTGTAGATTCACAGCGCTGCCAGATGAAGCCCTGGACCACCTAGATGATGCTGCCAAAACCTGCCCGGATGCAGACTGTGTCCCTTCTGGAGCAGCTCCTGATCCTGCTCACTGTCCAGCGGTGCCTGCTCATAGATTCAGCTGTGGTAGGGTGAGGTCCTCGGCCAAAGCTGTGCTGCATATCCCCTCTGCTGCCACTGTGCCTGTGGTGTTATCCACTCAGCCGTGCTCTCCTGATCTTGGCCATCAGTGCCCACTTTCGGGCAGGGCTGGGTCCTCCAATTGCGGTTCCAGTGGTTCTAATGCCGAATCCTCCTCTGACTCCATTTCAATGGGGCAGCTGACCAGTTCTACCACAGACAGATTGGCTCCCTTTACATTACCTGGTCACGGACACATACTTGTCATTTCCATGGGTACTCATGTCAGAATAAGTGCTGTGAATGATGTAGCACTGTCAGACCATTTCTTCAGTGTTCTCTTGAGAACAGTGAGCTATCACTAGAAGAGATGTCAAGAAACGGTACTTCTGCAAGACATAAATGCAGACCTTTTAAACTCACTTTCTTTTGCCTTTATCAAAGAGCAGCAGTTGTGATAACCTGGCCAATCGTTTTAACTGTCTTCTGTTAGACAGTATCACTAAGATCTAAAAGAATCTCTAGCAAATGTAAAGCCCCATGGAAAGATGCTGAGATCATAAAGCAGCTCAAAAGTGACTGCCGAAAAGCTGAGAGGAGGTGGAGAAAAACAAAACTGCACGTTGACTGAAAAACACCCTCTTACACCAAAAGCTTGAAACAGGCCAGGAAACAATTCTTCTCAACTCTTGCCGACATCCACAAAAACGATCCGAAACACCTTCTCTCAACCGAAACACTGTACATTGTAGAGGATTACAAGTACCTGGGAGTTCACAATTACAATAAACTGGACTGGGCAAAGAACACTAAGTCCCCCAGCAGTCTAGGCCTATAGCAGCATAACTAGGGGCTGGTCCAGGCAGGCCTGAGCCAGCCCTGACTATAAGCGTTATCAAAAAGCAAAGTTTTAAGCCTACTCTTAAAAGTAGAGAGTGTGTCTGCCTCCCGGACCCAAACTGGGAGCCGATTCCACAGGAGAGGAGCTTGATAGCTGAAGGCTCTGGCTCTTGTTCTGCTTTTGGAGACTCTAGGAACCACAAGCCACCCTGCATTCTGGGAGCGCAGTGCTCTAGTGGGGTAATAGGGTACTATGAGCTCTTTAAGATATGATGGTGCCTGACCAGTAAGAGCTTTGTAAGTCAGGAGAAGGATTTTAAACTCTATTCTAGATTTTACAGGGAGCCAGTGCAGCAAAGCTAACAGGAGAAATATGATCTCTTTTCCTGGTTCCTGTCAGTACACGTGCCGCAGCATTCTGGATCAGTTGGAGTGTCCTCAGGGACTTATTGGGACAGCCCGATAATAAGGAATTGCAATAATCCAGCCTAGTCGTGACAAATGCATGGACTAATTTTTCTGCATCTGTTTGAGACAGGATCTTCCTGATTTTTACAATGTTACGGAGGTGAAAGAAGGTAGTCCTTGAAGTTTGTTTTACGTGGGAGTTAAAGGACATGTCCTGATCAAAGACAACTCTGAGATTCCTCATGGTGGCACTGGAGGCCAGGGCAATGCCATCTAGGGTAACAATATCCTTAGATACTGTGTTTCTGAGGTGTTCAGGGCCAAGAACAATAACTCCTGTCTTGTCCGAGTTCAACATCAGATAATTACAGGTCATCCAGGTCTTTATGTCCTTAAGGCATGCTTGGAGCTTGGCTAACTGATGAGGTTCTTCTGGCTTGATCGATAAATATAGCTGGGTATCATCCGCATAGCAATGAAAATGTATGGAGTGTTTTCTAATGATATCTCCTAAAGGAAGCATACATAAGGTGAATAGTATAGGTCCAAGCACAGAACCTTGTGGAACTCCATGACTGACTTTGGCGTACATGGAGGATTCATCGTTAACATGTACAAACTGAGATCGATCTGATAAATACGACTTAAACCAGCTTAGTGCGGTTCCTTTGATGCCAATTAAATGTTCCAGTCTCTGTAATAGGATATGATGGTCAATGGTGTCGAATGCAGCACTGCGACTGCTTTCTCAAGAATCTTGGAGAGAAAGGGAAGGTTAGATATATGTCTATAGTTGGCTAAAACCTCTGGATCAAGAGTGGGCTTTTTAAGAAGAGGTTTAATTACAGCTACTTTAAAGGACTGTGGTACGTAGCCTGTTAATAAAGACAGATTGATCATGTCTAGTAAAGAAGTGCTGACTAAAGGTTAAACCTCTTTAAGTAGCCAGGTTGGGATGGGGTCTAAGAGACAAGTTGATGGCTTAGATGAAGAGATGGTTTTAGTAATTTGGTGAAGGTCAACGGGAGAAAAGCAATCTAAATATACATCAGGTTTTACAGCTATTTCTGAGATTCCTGTGTTTGAAGGTAAGGTACCACCTGAAGACAGGAGGTGATCAATTCTGTCTCTAATAGTTAGAATTTTATCATTAAAGAAGCTCATGAAATCATTACTGCTGAGGGTTATAGGAATACATGGCTCAATAGAGCTGTGACTCTCTGTCAGCCTGGCTACAGTACTGAAGAGAAACCTGGGGTTGTTCTTGTTCTCTTCTATTAATGATGAGTAATAGGCTGCTCTGGCTTTACAGAGGGCCTTCCTATAAGTTCTAAGACTATCTTGCCAAATTAAACGTGATTCCTCCAGTTTGGTGGAGCGCCATTTCCTTTCAAGTTTCTGCACTGATTGCTTTAATTTGCGGGTTTGGGTGTTATACCATGGAGCTGACTTTCTTTGTTTTATTATCTTCTTTATAAGAGGGGCAATAGAGTCAAGTGTCAATTGCATTGAGCCTGCAGCACTGTCAACAAGATTGTCCATTTGAGAGGGACGAAGGTTAGCATAGGAGTCCTCAGTTGTATTGAGACATGGCATTGAATTTAATGCCGATGGAATCACTTCCTTAAATTTAGCTACAGCACTATCAGATAGATATCTGGTGTAGGCTTTTTTGCCTAATGGCGTGTAGTCCAGTAATAGGAATTCAAAAGTTATTAAATAATGGTCCGATAACAAAGGATTCTGTGGAAAGACAATTAGATGTTCAATTTCAAGTCCATATGTCAGAACCAGGTCGAGGGTGTGATTAAAACAGTGAGTGGGTTTCTGTACCCTCTGACAGAAGCCGATCGAATCCAATAAAGAGATAAATGCAGTACCAAGGCTATCCTTATCAACGTCCACATGAATATTAAAATCACCTACGATAATGACTTTGTCTGTTTTAAGGACTAAACCTGATAAAAACTCTGAGAATTCAGATAAAAATTATGGACCTGGAGCACGATAGACTATAACGAATAAGACTGGCTTCAGTATTTTCCAGGTTGGAAGTGAGAGACTCAGAATGAGGCTTTCAAATGAGTTACAATCCAGTTTAGGTCTAGAGTTCATCAACAGGCTTGAGTCAAAAATGGCTGCAACTCCACCTCCTCGGCCGGTGCCTCGGGGGATGTGAGTATTAGTATGACTGGGCGGAGTGGATTCATTCAGGCTGACATACTCTTCACGACACAGCCAGGTTTCTGTCAGACACAGTAGATCAATATGATTATCTGATATTAGCCTGTTTACTAATACAGCTTTAGATGAGATCTGATGTTTAACAGTCCACATTAATTTTCCTATTGTTTTGGCCTATAGCAGTAGTGGTCTTAATTTTTATTAAGTTTTTATTTATGACTCCTCTCTTGTTAACTTTTGATTGAATTAATTGAAGTGGTTGGGGGGCAGACACAGTCATAATGGGGTTTTGGGTGGGTAACTGCTCTAATGGAAGCACAGAGAAGCGTGTAGGACTGCGACTCTGCCTCCTGGTCTGGACTCTGGGTTGTCCCAGTTTTGGTTCACTAATAAAGTCGGTCAGATTTCTAGATATGAGAGCCGCTCCATCCAAAGTGGGATGAATGCCGTCTCTCCTCATCAGACCAGGTCTCCTCCAGAAAGTCCGCCAATTATCTACGAAGCCCACATCGTTTGCTGGACACCACCTATCCTCTATGCTGTTGCATGCTGGGGCAGCAGGCTGAGGGTGGCAGACTCCAACAGACTCAACAAACTGATCCGCAAGGCCAGTGACGTTGTGGGGGTGAAGCTGGACTCTCTGATGGTGGTGTCAGAGAGGAGGATGCTGTCCAAGCTGCCCGCCGGTCACCTCTACAATGTGCTAACCCTAACCCTCCGGCCCATGGTCAAGCCACACTTGGACCCCCTTCAGTGCGCCTATCAGCTCCGACTTGGAGTTGAGGATGCCATCATCTATCTGCTCAACCACGTCTACGCCCACCTGGATAAGCTGGCGAGCACTGTGAGAGTCATGTTTTTTGACTTCTCCAGTATGTTCAACACCATCCGTCCGGCTCTACTGGGTGAGAAGCTGACGGAGATGCAGGTGGATGCCCCCCTCGTGTCCTGGATTGTCAACTACCTGACTGGCAGACCACAGTATGTGCGCTTACAACACTGTGTGTCAGACAGAGTGGTCAGCAACACGGGGGCCCCGCAGGGAACTGTCCTCTCTCCCTTCCTCTTCACCGTCTACACCACAGACTTCAGCTACTGCACAGAGACCTGCCATCTTCAGAAGTTTTCTGATGACTCATCAATAGTTGGATGTATCAGTAAGGGTGGTGAGGAGGAGTACAGGGTTACTGTGGACAACTTTGTCACATGGTGCGAGCAGAACCACCTGCAGCTCAACGTGAGAAAGACAAAGGAGCTGACTGTGGATCTGAGGAGGACCAAGGTGCCGATGACCCCTGTTTCCATCCAGGGGGTCAGTGTGGACATTGTAGAGGATTACAAGTACCTGGGAGTTCACATTGACAATAAACTGGACTGGGTGAAGAACACTAATACAAGAAGGGCCAGAGCCGTCTCTTTTTTCTGAGGCGGCTGAGGTCCTTCAACATCTGCCGGACTATGCTGAGGATGTTCTATGAGTCTGTGGTGGCCAGTGCTATCCTCTATGCTGTTGCATGCTGGGGCAGCAGACTGAGGGTAGCGGACTCCAACAGACTCAATAGACTG
Source organism: Enoplosus armatus (assembly GCF_043641665.1). Taxonomy (NCBI): domain Eukaryota; kingdom Metazoa; phylum Chordata; class Actinopteri; order Centrarchiformes; family Enoplosidae; genus Enoplosus; species Enoplosus armatus. Next base: position 43,494 of record NW_027261242.1, on the reverse strand, counting down.
ATTCGCAAGGCCAGTGATGTAGGGGTTGAGCTGGACTCTGTGACGGTGGTGGCAGAGAGGAAGATGCTGTCCAAGCTGCGGGTCATCTTGGACAATGTCTCACATCCTCTCCATGACGTACTGGTTGGACACAACAGCACCTTCAGTGGGAGACTCATTCCTCCCAAATGTACAACTGAGCGCCACAGGAAATCATTCCTGCCTGTGGCCATCAAACTGTTCAACTCCTCCCTCCCAGACTGGCAATCTTCTACATATACTACCTCAATATTAGTTATTCTTAAACGACAGTGCAATACATATATATATATATATATATACATACATATACATTGCTATTGTATATATTTTTATTTTATATTTATATTTATATTTTGTACATACTTTTATTTCTAAATTCAGGGTGATGCTATTGATCTTTTTAGTCTTCATCCAGCCCCCTTAATCCACTTCCAGCATCATTTTTTAAATCTGTTTATTCTTTTTTAACAGACTTCTAAAAAAGAACAACCTGGACCCTGATGCACTTAGCAACTATCAATCTCCAACCTCACCTTCCTGAGTAAGATCATTGAGAAGGTTGTATATCAGCAACTGAACTGCTATCTACAGATAATAATATTCATGATCATTGAGGGTCATGGGATCCTGCTGGAAATGCTAAGAAACTGGGTGGGTCTGTCTGACACGGCCTGTCCGTCTCCAGTGGTTTGAATCCTACCTGCATAATCGCAACTTCATTGTAACACCTGGGACTTCCACTCCATCAAATCCACAAATTAGTGTGTGGGGTCCCACAGGGCTCCATCCTGGATTCTCTTCTATTTAACTTGTATATGCGTCCCCTTATCAGCAAACATAACATCAGCTACCATAATTATGTTGACAACACGCAGCTTCTCATCTCACTAGCCACAGACGATTTCTTCTCCCTTGCTCCCAGCTGTGTGGAAGAAATCAACGACTTCCTTCAGCTGACTAGGGAAAAAACTGAGATTTTGGTTGTGGGTGCTAAGGTCCAGAGACAGCTGGTCTGTGAGTACCTGGAGTCCAGATCTCTAAACACAAGTGATGAGATTAAAAACCTAGGAGTAACCATGGATGGTGAACTCAGCTTTAAGGGTCATATCAGCGGTATCACCAAGGTTGCCTTTTTCCAACTCAGAGGCTTTCTTTCCCAAATTGACTCAGGGCAGCTCATGCATGCGTTTGTTACTAGGAGGCTAGATAGATCACAACTTATCCATCACTCAGCTGCACAAGTTCTAACCAGGCCAAAAAAAGCAGACCATATAACTCCAGCCCTCCAAAACCTTCATTGGTTACCTGTTTTTTTTTTCAGAATATAATTCAAACTCCTCCTTTTGGTTTACAAAGCACTTGCTGGTCTGGCTCCACAGTACATCTCAGAAATGCTCTCAGTTTATAACCCCAGCAGATCTCTCCGGTCGAAATCTCCTGCATGGAACAGTCTGCCTGCTGACTTGCTCTGACACTTTAAAATTAAAGACCTTCCTTTTCACTAGAGCATTCTCTTAAAAGAACACACCGTATTTGTACGTTTGTTTGTATATGTATTTTGTCTCTGTTTATTTGCACATTTTTCTGCTTTGTTTCTATGTAAAACACTCTGAACTGCTTTTGTATGATATAGTGCTATACAAAACATTTGAATTGAATTCAATCATTACATCATTACCATCATTATTGCAGCATGGTGGTGCAGGTCTTGGCGTTTCGATCGCCAGCTCCCCCCATCCACATCTCAAAGTGTCCTTGGGAGAGACACTGAACCCTAAGTTGCTCCTGACGGAGGCCAACACCTTGCATGGCAGCTCGGTTGCCATCAGTGTGTGAATGTGTGTGTGAATGTGTGAATGAGACCAAGCTGTAAATTGCTTTGGGAATCGTTAAGGTTGAAAAGTGCTTTATAAATGAAGTCCATTTACGATTTGCCATCATCATCATCACCATCAGGAAGATGAAATCAGCTGATCTGCTGTCAGAATAAAAACATATTGAGGAGCTCCTCCTGCTGTTCACTGACTGTAACTGCACACAGTTTAAAGAATTTTTAGAACCAATCACATCACAGTATTCAGGGTTCAGAGGTTATAAACATCACCATGTAATGTAAACAGCTGTCAATCATCTGAATATCAACTGATGTACACTTAGATCTTCTCACAGACTGATCCTGGATCAGACACACAATAATACTAACAGACTATAAAGTAGCTGTAATCAGATATAAAGTTTACGTTTACAGGTTTATTAATGTTCAGTATTTGTTATAACTACGAAGACATGCAAGTTTTATTATTACAGCTGTTTAATATATTATTAATATATTATTAAACAGCAGCATCTACTTATTATAGTTGTTACCAAATTCATTAATAAACACTTACAGCTACATTATATCTTAATCAATTATTGAAATACTTGATCGACTAATTGATAAATTGTTTTAAGGTGCGTTAATCCAATGATGAGAGATTTCAAACAAATTATTTTTAATATTCGTGTGGAGACTGACAGAGCTGATCAGAGCCAATAATCAATATTAAAAACTGCTTTATATAAACTGCCATTAATGTGAATATGTACAAATTCAATCTGAATTATTAATAACAGTTTAACTGTTTAGTATTTGATGAAGATTTTATTATTTGATGTTTTAATGTGTGACATATGATGGCAGCAGAGATCACACACACTCACACACACACACACACTCCTCCTCCTCCTCCTCCTCCTCTGTGATCGATCAGCTTCAGTGTGTCTGATCTCTGATCAGCTTTACTTCAGTTTTTATCGATACTCTAGGTTGTGTTCATGTGTGTAAGTCCGTCTGTCGGTGTCCGTCTGGTTTTATCTGCTTTCTTCTGGTTCCGGCTGCTTGTTCCGTAACTTTTCGGACTCAGTGTAACGTTTAAGCTTCAGTCTCGGTTTAACTGTTAGCATCTTTCAGCTGGAGCTCATTTATCTCCTGTTAGCTTCGTTACACTGACCATTTCCGCCTCAGAGTTTCTATTTCACATCGAAACCTCACACTGCTCTCCGGACCAAACAGTTAGCTTAGCTCCGAGGCTAGTTAGCCGGTTCGGTTCTGTTAGCAGTGCAGCTACGCTTACTAGCTAACTATTAGCCCGAGTTAGCAGCTAACAGGTAGCCTGAGCTGCCTCGACCTGGTCATGCCGGCAATGCTGGAGAGAAACCCGGAGGCTCCGGGGAAGCGGAGAGGTAGAGCCCCGGCGGGCAGCGGCAGCAGCGGCCCCGCAGCAGCGAACCCCGGCGGGAAGAGCCTGTCCGGTAATGGAACCAGCTGCTGGGAAGAAGGAAGTTCAGGCTCCAGCAGCGAGGAGGAGCATGGTGGGTAGCCTCGGTCACTGTAGTACAGCTGTGTACTGTGTGTATTCTAGAATACTGTTACTAAGTACTGCTGCACGCGCGTGTGTGTCTGCAGGTGGAGGAGGGATGCGGGTCGGACCGCAGTACCAGGCCGTGGTTCCGGACTTTGACTCGGGTAAGAATCGAAACACTGCTCGGTCGTCTGGAGGCGGTGTGGTAGCCTCGAACAGCACGAACACTAAAGTACATAATACTGGTTAGCAGACCTCTCTAACTGGTTCCAGTTCTATAGCACACGTCATACTGGTTCTGAAAGCCCAGTCCTGTTCTCGATATATGTAATAGTTAGTAGTTGTATACTGAGCATCTTCTACAGCTTGTAGCTCTACAACTGATCACTTCTACTGCTTGTTTTTCTATAGTGACCAGCTTTCCCTGCTGCTGATCCTGGTTCTGATACACAGTCTGGTTCAGACTGGTTTTATGAGTTTTAGTTTCATACTGGATGTGTTGTACTTATTCTCTAATGCTGTGCACTTTAATGGTTGGATGTTTTTTTTTCTTTACACACATAATAAAACACAAGCAGTAAAAAGGATTGTTCTTATAAAGACGTCTCTCCAAAAGAAAAAAACATATAAAATCAAAATGTCAGTGAAGAAAAAAAAAACATCAGCACAACATACTGAAGGAAATACAAAAAAAATAGAGTAACTAATAATTATATGTGCAAACAATATAATGAACATGATACAAACGTAGCATTGTTAATAGCAAGTATGCTAAATGGACTTATAGCGCTTTACAGATTGGCCTCATTCACACATTCACATACACCGGGTATTGGTGAGAGAGTTAGTTAGATAGTTAACTAGTGAGGTGGGTAGTTAATTAGTTAGTTGAGAGAGTTATTTAGCTAGTGAGGAAGTTAGTCAATTAATGAGAGAGTTATTGTTTGAGGAGGATTGTGTTGTAATATGATGGTTTTTATTCCACTGTTCTAAAGATTTAAAGATTTAAATGACTGAATTTGTCTGAATAAATCTATTAAATGATAAAATGATGCAGTAACCAGATCAGGCCGATCTACACGTACAGAGAAAATGTGTCCCCATAAATAGTTCAATGGGGTTGAGGTCAGGTGACTGTGGAGGAAAGTCCATGACAGTCAGGATTCGTTAGTAAATGATAAATGATCTCACTTTTCAACCTTCACGGTTCCCAAAGCGCGGAACACCAATGGCGACTGAGCTGCCATGCAAGGTTCCGGCCTCCATCAGAAGCAACTTAGGGTTCAGTGTCTTGCTCAAGGACACTTCAACATGACGGGGAAACAGTGTTCGAACCCCTCTACCCCCCGTGCGACAGTGCTAACCACTGCACCACAATGCAAGAACCACTTGTAGTTCTTGCAAAGCTTTGAGGTGTGTTTGGGGTCCTTATCCTGCTGCAGTATGAATCCCTCTCCACAAAGGTGCAAACCAGAGGGTACAGCATGTCTCTGAAGAATGGAGTGGTGCTTCTCCTTGGTCAGGGTGTAGTCGATTAACTGCAGGGGTCCAGCTCCAGAGTAGGCAAACCCCCCCAGACTTGAATATTCCCACCACCATGTTTCCCTGTTGGTTTGATCCACTGCGGTATCATTCTCTCTCCTGCTCGTCTCCTTACATACACCCTTCTATTATTGCCAGAAATCTCTAACTAGGATTCACCAGTAAATAGGACTTTTCTTCATCCACAGTAAAATGCTGCTATTTCTTAGCCCACCCCAAGAGTTTGGCCTTGTTTCCCCTTCTGAGAAGTGGTTTAGAAACTGTTACTGGTCCTCTGAGACCACTACAAGGCAGCCTTCTTTTGAAAGGACTTTTGCTGATTGGAGCTGGCAACAGGGAAGAGATGAGAATGATCCAGGGGGAACTGAAGGTGAAGATCAGGGAGGCTAAGGAGAAGTACAGGAGGAAGCTGGAGTGGAAACTCCAGCAGAACAACATCAGAGAGGTCTGGAGTGGAATGGTTTCAGGCCAACCAACAACAGAGGAGTTGAAGGCAGTGTGGACCGGGCCAACAAACTGAATCTGTTTTTCAACAGATTTGATACTGTGGGCCCTGCTCACCCCCCACTCTCCCTCCCCGACTCTTCTGCTGTCTGCCTCCAGCCTTCACCTATTCCACTTCCCCCTCCTGCTCCTCACAGCCCCCCACCCCCCTGTGGGAGCTCTCCTCACACCTCGTTCCCAAGTCCCCTGGCTGACGGCACTCTCCAACCTGTTGACTCCACCCCTCCCCCACCTGTCAGCTCTACAGTGTGCTTCACTACTGACCATGTTAGGAGACAGCTGATGAGACTCCACTCAAGCAAGGCTGCAGGCCCTGATGGTGTCAGCCCCAGGGTGCTTAAAGCCTGTGCCCCCCAGCAATGTGGAGTACTTCACCATGTCTTCAACATGAGCCTGAGTCTTCAGAGGGTCCCCGTGCTGTGGAAGACGTCCTGCCTCGTTCCTGTACCGAAGACGTCGCGTCCCAGTGGCTCCAAGACTACAGACCTGTGGCACTGACCTCCCACATCATGAAGACCCTGCAGAGACTCGTCCTGGAGCAGCTCTTCAGAAGGTTTCTGATGACTCAGCAATAGTTGGATGTATTAGTAAGGGTGATGAGGATGAGTACAGGGCTGCTGTGGACAACTTTGTCACATGGTGCGAGCAGAACCATCTACAGCTCAACGTGACTAAGACAAAGGAGCTGACTGTGGATCTGAGGAGGACCAAGGTGCAGATTACCCCTGTTTCCATCCAGGGGGTCAGTGTGGACATTGTAGAGGATTACCAAGTACCTGGGAGTTCACATTGACAATAAGCTGGACTGGGCGAAGAACAGTAATGCCCTCTACAGGAAGGGCCAGAGCCGTCTCTATTTTCTGAGGCGGCTGACGTCGTTCAACATCTGCCGGACTAAACTGATCCGCAAGGCCAGTGACGTTATGGGGGGGGGGCTGGACTCTCTGACGGTGGTGGCAGAGAGGAGGATGCTGTCCAAGCTGCGGGTCATCTTGGACAATGTCTCACATCATCTCCATGATGTACTGGTCAGGCACAAGAGCACCTTCAGTCGGAGACTCATTTATTTTTTATATCTTATTTTTGTACATAGTCTTATTTCTAAATTTATGCTACTTTCTACTCTTGAATGGGAGCACCGGTAATGTATAATTTCCCCCTGGGGATCAATAAAGTATTTCTGATTCTGATTCTGAAGTTGGTCAATGGTACAAATTTGCTTAAATTTGATTGCTGACCTAAAAATAGTGCAGAATCAAAATATTTCTTTCTAATATTTCTGTCATAACTTCTTGTGTTTTTAAATGTTTGTGAATCCTCAAACTTTGTAATTATTTCCAGGTTTATGTGAAAATAAAATAAAACTTTTGGACCCTACTGTGTGGGGGTGGGGTGTGTGTGTCAGTGCAAGACTTTGGCCGTGTTCGTCAGGTTGACTGCAGAGGGGAAGAAACGTTTTTTGTGGTGGGAGGTTTTGGTCCTGATGGACCGGGTTAACAGATAGTGTCCAGGGTGGGAGGGGTCGGCAGCGATCTTCCCTGCTCTCCTCATGGTCCTGGAGGACTACAGGCCCTGAAGAGATGGGAGGTTGCGGCCAATCACTCTCTCTGCCGAGCGGATGATACACTGCAGTCTGCACCTGTCCTTGGTGGAGGCAGCAGCATACCAGACAGTGATGGAGGAGGTGAGGATGGACTCAATGATGGCAGTGTAGAAGTGAACCAGCATTGTTTGTGGGAGGTTAAACTTCCTCAGCTGCCTCAGGAAGTACATCCTCTGTTGTGCTTTCTTGATGAGGGAGCTGATGTTCAGCTCCCATCGGAGGTCCTGGCTGATAATGGAGCCCAGGAAACGGAAGGACTCCACAGTGTCCACTGGAGAGTCACACAGGGTGATGGGGGCGGGTGGGGCTGCGCTCTTCCTAAAGTCTACAACCATCTCCACTGTCTTTGAAGCATTAAGCTCCAGGTTGTTGCTGTTGCACCAGATATATATATATATACACACACACACACACACGACTCAGGATAAGAGCTCAAGAGAAGCCATGTCAAGAGAAATGGGGAAAATGGACATTGACTACATGTCGACAACAAGATAGGACAATGAACTACTGAATATGCCAGGAATAGACAGGTTTTGAAGTGTGAGATTGTGCAATCCAGATCTTTTCATGTTTATATATATATATATATATATGTGTGTGTGTGTGTGTGTGTGTGTAAATGATTATAAAACAGTGTGTGGTGTGTGTTATCAGAAGTGGCCCAGGCAGCCCAGCTCAGAGAAAACCTCGGCATGCTGGTTTGGATCCCCAGTAGCTGTCTGAACCAGACTCAGTGTAGGAAACAACTCCGAATTACTCTCCCAAATTAATTCATAAAATATATTCTGTCAGTGAACATGAGGTTGGATATTTTAGATGTTAACAGTGTATTTTCTGTTCCAGTGGATGAGTACATCGCCATCGCCAAAGAGAAACATGGCTACAACATGGAGCAGGTAAACATTTAGACTGCAGTTAGAGTTAATATGTACTAACTCATAGACTTCCTCAGTCTCTCTGACAGTATCTCTGTCTTCAGGCTCTGGGTATGCTCTTCTGGCACAAACACAACATTGAGAAATCTCTGGCCGACCTGCCAAACTTCACTCCATTTCCTGATGAGTGGACAGTGGAGGACAGAGTCCTGTTCGAACAGGCCTTCAGCTTCCATGGGAAGAGCTTCCACCGCATCCAGCAGATGGTACGTAACCACTAAAACCAGTTAATTCATATAGCAATATGACCAGAGCAGACTCTTTGACCAATACAGATACTCTGACAAGTACTATGACCAGGGGCCAGTCGCATAAACTTTGTTTAAAGCTAGTTTTGGCCTTAGACTGGTCTTAAACTGTCAGGTTAGACTAGTCTAATTAAGCCTGTCTGTTGCATAAATATTAAGACTGACTAAATTTGAGGTAGACTGACCGTCATTAGGTGGTGTGTTATTGGTGTGAATGTTGAAAGCATTCACAACATATGTTCTTCTTATTATTATTATTATTCCACTGCGTTTTTTGGCCCACTTCTCCCTCCGCATTTGTCAACGTAGAAACTTAATTCAAACGTCAAAATATTCAGCTCAATTAGGACACTCCAGCTATTACTTTTCTCATTCATAACTTTCAAGACATACAAGTCTTAACTCTTTATTCATATTTTCAGCTAGAAACTCCATTCAAACCTTAAAATGTTCCTTTTTTAACTTTTAAATCCTATTCATTGTATTTAGACCATTTTCCACTTTTCCAACTCTTCATACTATTCAACTCTATTAGCCAGCAGTTCAGTGTCAGACTTTCAACATTCAGCATTCACACCGCAATTTCTACAGAAATTGCATTTTCTAGTTTTATGTGGTATTTCATTAACTGACACTCTGAGGTTATTAATGATGTTACCTCTGGTTCTGCTGTCTATGACTGACAGCAGAGATGCGATCGCTGGGGAAAGCTCCTTGTGTGGGGACTGTACACCCTTAACTCCGCTCTCTTGCCATAAATGTGGCTGACTCGTTCCTATAAATATCAATGCTCAGTTGTTTTTTTCAGCTTTCAGCTTTTGTTTCTAGATTTCCTTTTTGGATTGTTGTACCATATTCTGAAAACGTTTCTCAGCGTTTCTAACGACTGACGGATTTATGCTGTTTACCCTTTTCAGTTATTTCTTCCCATACTTGGTTTCGCTTCAGATTTCCATTAAGTTGAATAAAACTACTAAATAACACACTTTTTTCAGCATTGTGTTCCTCCAGCAAACATAGGTTTTCAGCAGGTTTAAAATGTGTTGCTGTTGCATCCACCATTTTTCTCTTCTGTGAAGTGTCTTATTTCACCTATAATGCATTGCATGACTGGCAATCTAAGTCAGTCTTACATTAGTCACTCATAGGGAAGCTTTATGCAACAGGTACATTTGAGTGTCTATAGCAAGTCTGACATAAAGTTATATTTAAGTCAAAGACTAGTGTGTATACTGTCCTTTAAAGATTGTCTCTCTCTCTCTCTCTCTCTGTAGTTACCTGATAAATCGATGGCCAGTCTGGTTCGGTTTTATTACTCCTGGAAGAAAAGTCGCAGTAAAACGAGTCTGATGGACCGACAGACACGAAAACACAAGAGAGAGAGAGGTGACAGGTGAGCTGCAACCTGCGCAGTTTGAAACACTGCAAGTAACACGACATGTAACAAGAAACTAGGGCTGCCCCGTAAAACTGATGATTGATGTTGATTAGTCGCAGTTCGTGTCGTTTGTCCCTCTTCTGTTCCCTTACATACCAAATGCTAATAACATGAACAGGCAGGGCTGTATGACTTAAGACTCAATGGCTGCGTTCCCATGGAAACGCAGTCTTGTGAAACATGACAGCTACACTAGCTTGGAAAATAGAACTGCTGCTCCGTTAGCTAGTTAGCTCAGTTTGCTGTACAGCTAGCGGTTCTAGTAGCTGACTCTGCCTGGGCTAGCACTGAGCTAACTTAGCTACACTGCATGGATCTGGCGGTGGTTGCTTCATGTCATTAACTGATAAAGTAATTTGCAAATGGCAAGCTAGCTAATTTACCAGCCAGATCAGCACCGGGAGTCTGGATGAATTAGCTGATGTTATCCTCTCAAGACAGTATTTTGCTACGTTAGCTAGCTAGCAATTTGTCCACGTTAGCAAGCAAGCTATGTGGAGTTTGTGCTGGACTATTTTGGTGGGTACCAGTTTGTTGACGTTAGCGGACTCCATTTCTAAGCTAATGTTAGCTAGCGTTGCACACTATTTGCGCTGCAGGGGAACTGAGCATGGAGCTCAAGAGAGGCTCAGGAAAATCCGTCCCAAGTCCTTCATGTAGAAATCAGTCCACAGGCTGTTATAGGCAACCGAGGAAGTTGGGGAAGGTCAAATTTTTTAAAATGACGTTACAATCTGTTCACACATTGGAAGTAAAAATTAATTAATATGTGTTCATTGTTACATATAGTGCTTGCAATCACTGCTACTATCACTTATGTTGTCTGCCTCCTATATATAAAGTGTCCTTGGGTCCCCTGAAAGGCGCTATAAAAATGCAAGTTGTTGTTATTACCTTTTAAATTAATATAAACGTCTGACTACTAGCCTACACGAAACAGCAGGTAACACTACAGGTCAAACGACAAGCGTAAACCCTCAAAGGTGAATTGTTTGTGTAAATCATTATGAGTCCTGTGATGTTATTGGTGGATTCTGATATAAATAATTCATTTAAACTGTTACAGTGACGATGAAGTTGAGGATGGAAACATAAATAATCCTCCCAGTGACTCAGAGTTCGACCCAAATAAAGACGACAAGAAGGAGGTAAAGTACTGTTAACTGACTGTTTATGACTGTTGACTGGCTGTTTACTGACTATTGACAGTTTATAACTGTTTACCGACTATTGACTGTTTATGACTTTTTATTGTTTGTGACTGTTGGCTGTTTACTGGCTGTTTATTGTTTATGACTGTTTACTGTTGACTGTTTATGGACTATTGACTATTTACTAGTTGTTGTCTGTTTGTGACATTTTACTGTTTGGCTGTTTACTGACTGTTTATTATTTATTGACTTTTTGTTGACTGTTAACTGACTTTTTTACTGACTGGTTGTGACTTTTTACTGAAGGTTGACTGTTTACTGGCTGTTGTTTATGATTGTTTACTGACTGATCATGACTGTTGACTTACTGCTTATGACTGTTTACTGACTGTTTGTGACTGTTGACTGTTCATGATTGTTTTCTGACTGTTTATGACTGTTGACTGTATGATTGTTTACTGACTGTTGACTGACTGTTTACTGACTGTTTACTGACTGTTTATTGTTGACTGACTGTTTATTGTTGACTGACTGTTGACTTTTTACTGACTGTTGACTGTTTACTGACTGTTGACTGACTGGTTATGACTTTTTACTGAAGGTTGACTGTTTACTGACTGTTGACAGACTTTTTCTGACTGTTTATGACTGTTCATGATTGTTTACTGACTGTTTATGACTGTTGACTGTATGATTGTTTACTGACTGTTTACTGACTGGTCTTGTTTCAGGTGAGTTCTGGATCAGAGAGGTCTGAGGTCAAACCAGCTGCTGGACTGAAGGTAACAACACCTGATCATCTGGACCTGTATCAATTATAACACCTTTCCTGTCTGTAGCTGACCTGTCTCCCTGTCTGTGTACCTGTCTCTCTGATTAAACCTGTCTCTCTCTGTGTACCTGTCCTCTGATTAAACCTGTCTCTCTCTGTGTACCTGTGTGTAGCTGACCTGTCTCTCTCTCTCTCTCTCTCTCTGTACTTGTAGACAGGCAGTAAGGCGTCTCAGCGGTTGAAGAAACGTCCTCCCAGAGGAATGTTTTTGAATCAGCAGGACGTCGTTTCGCTCTCGTCTTCGTCTCCTCAGGGATTCATCAGACAACTGGACTGTCAGCTGGTCTCCATCAAGAGACAGGTCTGTCTGATCACCTGTCTCACTGATCACCTGTCTGTCTGTCAACTGGTCTCCATCAAGAGATAGGTCTGTCTGTCTGAACACCTGTCAGCTGGTCTCCATCAAGAGACAGGTCTGTCTGTCTGATCACCCGTCTGTCTGTCTGATCACCTGTCTGTCTGTCAGCTGGTCTCCATCAAGAGACAGGTCTGTCTGATCACCTGTCTGTCTGATCACCTGTCTGTCTGTCTTGTTCACCTGTCTGTCTGTCAATTGGTCTCCATCAAGTGACAGCTGACTTTCTCCTCGCCCGTCTCTCTCTCCTTCCCTGTCTCTCTCTTTGTGTTTCAGATTCAGACCATCAAGCAGTCAAACAGCTGTCTGAAGGAGAAAATCAGTTCAGGAGTTGACGAGTTCAGACAACCTGAGGTAACCACAGCAACCCAGCAATACAGAGCAACCCTCTATATGAATACTTTGCTGTCTGTAGGTGCTGATCTTTGTTTCTTCATGTTGCTGTTTTTTGTTTCAGGTGAATCAGAAGTTTAACACTCGTTGGACCACGGAGGAGCAGCTGCTTGCTGTACAAGGTAACACTTGAACTACCTGTAACCAGGCGAAGTGACGCACATCTGGATTAATTAAACATTACTTACAAACCCTAACTATACCTATCAGTCAGTGATTGGTCAGTGGTTCTTCCTCTTGTCCAATTATACACAGCCATCAGGAAGTATGGGCGGGACTTCCAGGCGATCTCAGATGTGATTGGTAACAAGTCGGTGGTTCAGGTGAAGAACTTCCTGGTGAACTACAGACGGAGGTTTAACCTGGACGAGGTTCTTCAGGAGTGGGAGGCCGAACATGGGATGGAGGGGGGACACGGGGGAGGAGGAGGAGAGGAGGACAAGATGGAGGACAAGATGGAGGTGTGTCCTGCTGAGGAGGAGGAGGTCCCTGCCAAGGAGACAAAGGAGGTGAGGAGAAGTTTTCATGTTTACTACAAATCCCAGAATCCTCTCTGTGTTTAGGTTGATCACTTCACTAGTCATCAGGTACTTTTATTGTTCTGATGCAGTGAAATCCACCTGTGCTTTCTACTCCATAGTAACACTCAAACAAATGCACTTCCTTAAGGAAAGGCAGTGTGTTTGCTAATGATAACAATAATATTAATAATGATTATCATAACTATGGAGCAGTGGCAGACTGCCCTAGAACAGATTCATAGCTCAGTGTGTGCAAAACATTTAAGACAATACCTCGTTTACGTTGGACTTAAAAAAAAGCTCCAGAAATAGATCCTTTATGTTAATACTGGGAGTTTGCGTCGGCATCATTGGTTCGTATGTTCTGGAGTTGCCCGAGGATATCAAATTATTAGAGCAATATTTTTCAGACGAAAAATGTCCCATAGATCTATTGACTTAGATCCCTTGATGGCAGTTCTATGAATTATAGATTCTTACATAGTAAAAAATATATGGTATGTAATATGGTATCATTTGTCAGTCTACTGGCACAAAGACTGATCTGAAACAAAGAGCTGCATATATCTATACATATATAGATACACATATACATGAGGTTGGGTTAGGGTTGAGTGGAAAGGTGAAAAGTTGAGTCTTTAAAAGATGTTCAGGGATTTCAGAGAGTCTTTGGTATGTCCCCCTTTTGCTTTAATGACAGCATGCACTCCAGCTGGCATGGACTCCACAGGTTTGTGCCAAACCTGATGACCCATGTTATCCCAGCATGATTTGACAATGTTCCAAAGGGCTTCTTGTGATGTCAGAAGAAGGCATACAACTGGTCCCGTTTCTGCAAAGCGTTTTAGAGTTCCATGGACTGCCCCCTTAGAAACCTTTAGCCTGGCCATGATTTGAGAAAGCCCCTCTTTGCTCAGAATAACAGTTTGACTTCTGACACTTTCATTTAGTTCAGATGCCATGTTTCCCACTATCACAATGCTGCTTAGTGAGCAATGACCTGCTGGAAACTTGAGGCACAGCCATATTTAGAACAGGTGAACACTAGCTGCAAGTTCATTGAATGAGCCTCCGATGAGGAGATCAGATCCACCTGAGTGTCATCTGAACGCATGCTTCGATGGAAGGACTCAACTCAAAGACATCTGACCTTTTGGACGAAGGAGTTCAGTTGGTCAATGCCACAAATGTGCTTAAATTTTATTTCCAACCTAAAAATAGTGCAGAATCAAAATATTTCTTCTTCATTTTACCTGTCATAACTAATAATCCTCAAACTTTGTGATTATTTCCAGGTTTACGGGACAATATTTGAGATTTTAATTTAGTTTAGTACTTTAACTGTTGTGCCACCTACAGGTGAAATGCGTCTCAGGGCTCATTATTATCATTTTATTTATAAAAAAATAACACCGATTTATACTTCATTACCAGTCACATTAAAATTTTGAAAATAACAAATTAACAACAATAATAGTTTTTTGTTGTTTACCAAGTTTGGTGAATATCAGATGAAATCACTAGTCAACAGTGTCTGTATCTCCCAAGTTCCCTGAATGCAGCACAGGATGAAACGTTTCAGACTAGTTTCAGTACAGACGCTTCAACTCAACTCAGTTTCAACTACTTACGATGCAGTTTTAACTGGATACAACTAAGACTAATGATCACTCATCAACTGTGACTTCACTGTATATCTGCTCTCTGCTACAGGACTCGTCCTCTCCGGTGGACTCCCAGAAGCCTCAGGCCTCCTGAGACCCTTTGACCTCTAGCCCTGCCCCTCTGGTTTTATGAAATCATCATGTATTTTATTTTATGTTATTTTATTTTGTCAATTTATCAGTTAGTGTGTTGGACTTTGGATCAGGTATGAGGTTTGAGTCTTGTCTGTCATTACTGCTCTCTCTGGACCAATCAGAAATCAGACCTGACCTGTCAATCAAACTGGGCCGGACCTGTTCTTTTTCCTTTTTTCTAATTTCTATATCTAACAATGTTTTATGTTTTTAATCTGTTTCTTTGTTCTTTCTGTCTGTGTGTGTGGAGATGGTTGTTGGGGAGGGGGGGGGGCAGCCATGTTGTCACTCAGGAGTTAGGAGGTGTGTCCTGTCCTGATGATGTCATCCTGTTTGTGGGATTTTAGGACTTGGGGAGTGACAATAAAACCAAAGTTCATCAATAAATGAATTTGTTTCTTTTTCAGTTTCTCTTTTTTGAAATATCTGTTTGTTGGTTTTTTAACTTGAAATATATAATATAATCAATATAAAGACTTCATATGACGTGTTTACAGATAAATGATCACTTTGAACTTTCTTTTTACAGCAGCTACAAAGTATGTCAGGTGAAAAACAAGGAATAAAAGAATAGAAATAAAATAACAAAATAAGATAAGAGAGACACATAAACCAATAGAATAATTATTAAAATCAAATTTTGGGCTGATGTTAAATCAAACATGTTTCTGATTCTGTAATTTACGTAACATTTTCAGCTAAACCCCAAACCACAGTTTCTCTGACTGAAGCTGCTTTTATAAAACACAGTTTAATATAATTAATTTGCCTGCTGGTCAAAGATTGTTATATTAGATTTGATATGGGTTTATTCTCAAATATTACAATCAGAAAACCTTTTCAGGTTCTGAACTCCTATTTTTACCTTTTACACTTTAAAGCTGGAGCACAGAACTTCAGTCTCCCTCTTCTAGCTCATATGCCCACAGGTTTTTCCATAGCCCAGAGCCATGTAGAGAGAGAGTTGCGTCAACTCTGTTGTCTAACTAATTACCATAAATCACAGTTCTGTCTCTCTGTATTTATCTTGGATGTATTATATTTACATTCTAATTGCCTGACCAGAACTTCTTGGAATTATCTGAAGTCTATGTGAATCACGTGATGATCAAGCATGTTGAACTTCCTTGATGCAAGTCTGTCTCTACATGGTTCTGCTGTAGCCATAGCGACATCCCACTCCGTCACTACGGTTGCTCCCTCAGTCAGCTCTGGCAAACGAATCATTGCTGGTTGCTGTGAACTGCATCACTACAGGAATGTCGCCACAGACACCAGATTTAAAAACTCAGATATTTACCTGGCTGTGAGAGGGTTAGTCAGCATCATGTGAACGGACGTTCATTTATATGTAAAAGTTCTGCAGTCCAGCTTTAATACACACAAAACTAAACATCACTCTGATTTCAATAATTCATATTGAAGTTTAATGGCAGTAGGCATTCTGTTGCTCGCACTCTGTAGGCGGCTGGTGACTCCAAAAACTGGGGTGTGGCAAACTGGTGGTAAAGTGATAAATATATGTAATATAATTTCACACAGCAGCATATTAGAAAAGAAATTATAATGTGCAAATTGCGATCTACTTTTAAACCCATCAGTAAAAAAGTTTGAAAACACTTAAAAACAGTGTGTCGTTTACCTTTATCTAATCCTTAAAATAATTTAAAAATCACAATAAATAGAACTAGAAAATAATATTTCATGCTGTATACCCTTGTCCAATAACAGATTAGAATGAAACCAGAGTCAGCGCCCTACGGTTATTCCCCCTCCAACCAGTCAGGTTGCAGTTTCCATCCACTTCCGTCCAGACTCAAGGAACTGAATAAAAGGTATAAAGTGTATTTTTTATTGTATTGTGTATTGTTATCACCGTATTGATGATACCTACATTTGACTCCAGTGAATATACATAGTTGAAGTGATCAATGAAGGATTATCATAGATGTATGAACAGGAACACTTGTACTTGATTACTGTGTAAAGATGGATTCTTCCAGAGTCCTTGATTTACAGTCATATTTAGAATAACATTATTTTCTGTAATGTTCCTATATTTTATTTGGACTAGTTTGCCATTAGATCTTAACATTCAGAGCACCTGTTAACATGTTAACATCAGTGTGTAGTGCCATTTTCATGTTACTGTAGATTTACAGGTGAGTTTCGTATAGGCTAAATGTGAAACAAATCAGTAAACTGAGATAGAGACAACAGGATATTTTTGTTTATTTTATTATTTATGAGACATATCAGCAGACAGACAGCTGGTGAATGAGGCGTTTCATTTCTAAACGGCTCATTTATTCTTACTGTACTTTCATTTATTCATATAAATATATATTTTGTGTTTTTCATTATTGTCACATCTAAGAAAGAAGATTGTGGATTGTGTCACTGTGGATAGAGAACACACAGGGCCCCCGATGGCCGGCTCTCCCTCCGGACAGTCCCCTGTAAACAGCGCCCCCGGTGGCCGGCTCTCCCTCCGGACAGTCTCCTGTAAACAGCGCCCCCCGGTGGCCGGCTCTCCCTCCGGACAGTCCCCTGTAAACAGCGCCCCCCGGTGGCCGGTTCTCCCTCCGGACAGTCTCCTGTAAACAGCGCCCCCCGGTGGCCGGCTCTCTCTCCGGGCAGCTGGGGGATTTCCTGGGCGGAAGCAGTGGAGGGGGTTTCCAGTGTGATCAGTCCAGTCCTCCCCGCTGGATCTTTGAACTGGATCCCAGTGACTTCTGTCTCTCTCTCACACACACAAACAGGACCGACAGAACCCGGAGAGCCCGCAGAACACTGAACCTGAACCCGGACCATGAGGAGTCCGCCTGAGGCCCGGAGGCTCCGAGGCAGCGGCAGCGGCAGGTTGACGGTTTGAATCCTGAGTCCGCTGAGCCGAGGAACTGCTGAGCTGAGCTGTGGCCTGCGGAGGAGATTCATGTGAGTCACAGAGACAGTAGAACCTCAGTAGAACCTCAGTAGAACATGACAGAAGCTAGTAGAAGCGGACATGTTAGCAGTGTGTGTTAGCTCTCTGTAACGGAGGGATATACAACAGATGCTACAGCTAGCTCTGTGTGTGTGTGTGTGTGTGTGTGTGTGTGTGTGAGAGAGAGAGAGAGAGAGAGAGAGAGAGAGAGAGAGTGAGAGTGAGTGAGTGAGTGAGTCTTAAATATGGGTATTTAAACTGAAATAATCTTTATTGAACAAACAGCAGAGAAAAAAGATAAAGAAGCTAACATTCCGTTAGCATTAGCAGTCAAATGAACGTCAGTCTGTTTACATCAAAGATCAGTTCAGTGATTCAAACCAACAAACTGAGAGTCAGAACAAATAATAAATGAACAATACATGAAGAATCAATCAGTTACAGTTTGTTAAATCTCAGAAACAGAAAAAACACAGTCAGACCTGAAAAATCAAACTCATAAAGTGAAAGGAGATTCATTCCTTAAACTGCACATTTAAGGTGGAATTATTCAATCAGTCTGATCTGATTCATGGACAGATGATAAAACAGACTTGTTATTATTATTATTATTATTATTAAAGTTAAAGTTGTTATTAGTATTTAGTATATATTCAAACCCTCCTCAGTATTTCAGAGACAAAGTAGTATTAACACTAAATACTACATTAACATGGAGTGCAGGATATATTGTCTCAGTCAGCGGTGGAAGAAGTATTACAAATACTTCAACACAGGTAACAGAGCTGTATTCAAAGTATTATCAGCTAGATGTACAATTTCAATTTCCCCTGGGGATCAATAAAGTATTTCTGATTCTGATTCTGATCTGACGTACTTAAAGTATTAAGATTAAGATTAAGATAGACTTTATTAATCCCACAGCAGCAAAGACAGAACGGTGCAGAAACACACAGCAGACAGCACTGTGTCAATAAGAATTAGAAGTATTTTTTTAAAAAGAAAAACAAAATACAAATAATAAATACAGATATAAAAAATATGGGGGACAAAAATAAATATATACACGGAAAATATAAAGTATGTACAGATTGTGCAGATTTATGTGCAGTTAAACAGTCTTACAAGTAAAAGTTCCTGTTATGATTATTATTATTCATAAAATAACAGAACAAAAAACAGAACTTTAATGTAGAGCTGCAACTAATTTCATTATTGATCTCTCTGCCAATTATGCTCTTGATTCATTGATTAATTCTTTAGTTTATAAAATGTCAGAAAACTGGAGCTGCAACAATTAATCGAGTAGTTGATAATTAATAGGTAACTATTTTGATAATCAATTAATCGTTTCAGTTGCGGTTCAAGCAAAAATACCAAAAGTGTCCAGCTTCTCAGATGTGAATATTTCCTGTTTATTTTCAGTCATTGTCTGTTTGGCTTGAGACGGCTGGTTGTTTTCTGATGTTTCATATAGCCAATGATTAAGGAATTCATCTAGAAAAGAATGAGCAGATGAATTTATAATGAAAATAATTGTTAGTGTCAGCTCTACAGAAAAAGTGATTTTAGTGAATTATCAAAACTGTTGATCAACCAATCAATAAATCAACTAACTGTTTCAGCAACAAGACAATCATATTTTTCTGCTGTGCTTTCTGTTTTTACTCAATGAATCGAATTTAGCTGCTGAAAACACAAACACCTGCCACAGCAGGAGGTCTGTCTGAGGTGATAGCAGGAGGTCTGTCTGAGGCCACAGCAGGAGGTCTGTCTGAGGCCACAACAGGAGGTCTATCTGAGGTGATAGCAGGAGGTCTGTCTGAGGCCACAGCAGGAGGTCCATCTGAGGCCATAGCAGGAGGTCTATCTGAGGTGACAGCAGGAGGTCTGTCTGAGGCCACAGCAGGAGGTCTATCTGAGGCCACAGCAGGAGGTCTATCTGAGGTGATAGCAGGAGGTCTATCTGAGGCCACAGTAGGAGGTCTGTCTGAGGTCACAGCAGGAGGTTTATCTGAGGTCTGTCTGAGGCCACAGAAGGAGGTCTGTCTAAGACCACAGCAGGAGGTCTGTCTGAGGTCTGACTGAGGTGACAGCAGGAGGTCTGTCTGAGGCCACAGCAGGAGGTCTGTCTGAGGTCACAGCAGGAGGTCTGTCTGAGGCCACAGCAGGAGGTTTATCTGAGGTCTGTCTGAGGCCACAGAAGGAAGTCTGTCTAAGGCCACATTAGGAGGTCTGTCTGAGGCCACAGCAGGAGGTCTATCTGAGGTCACAGCAGGAGGTCTGTCTGAGGCCACAGAAGGAGGTCTGTCTCAGGCCACAGCAGGAGGTCTGTCTGAGGCCACAGCAGGAGGTCTATCTGAGGTCTGACTGAGGTGACAGCAGGAGGTCTGTCTGAGGCCACAGCAGGAGGTTTATCTGAGGTCTGTCTGAGGCCACAGTAGGAGGGCTTTCTTCTTCGTCTGATTCACAGCTGTTAGTTGTAGCGTCCTCTGCTGGTCAGAGTCACAATGAACACAAATCAAAAACATGTAAAAATAGCTTGAATAGCTTTGAAACTTTGTTATTTACCTGAACTTTCCACAGTTTCTCCTCAGCTGTGTGTCAGCTGTTGTGTGTTGAAGGAAAACCCCCTCTGCTGCTGAGAACTGAAACATTCCAGTTTCTGTTTCTGTGAACAGAGGCTGCTGCTCTGAGAGTCATGATTCCACTCAGTGTGACACCTTTGTATCACCTCTTCACAGAGTGACCAGACAGATTACATGAATGAAGCTGCATTCATCTCTTTTACATTCCCAGTAAACACATGAAGTTGTCATGAAATAATGAGTAAAGGCTCCTCTTCTCATGGAAATCGTCTGATTTAGTTACTGAATTTATCAGGTTTCTTTATCGACATCAGAGTTCTTTCCCTCAAATTAGTATGAAGTCTTCAAACAATGTGTGCAATTGACTTATAGAGCTGATAATGATTTATTGTTTATGGTAGTTTTATTATCCTCCTCTGGTAACTGACTGGCTTCAGAAATGTCTCCAGAAATCAGAATGATCAATATACTGCTGATATCTATATGTGTTCAGTGAATCATTCAGTTCTTTTATTTTGAAGTTCAGTCAGGAAGCCACAGTCAGTTTGTGATGATATCACACACATCACTTTCTGTGTGTGTGTGTGTGTGTGTGTTAATGATGCAGTCAGTGGAAAAGCCCCTAGCATCCCCACAGCTGAGCCATGACAGGAAGTGATGTGTTTCTGTTTGTTGTGTGTGTCTGTGTGTGTACAACAGCTGATTCTGTGGTCAGGGTAAAGGTTAAAGGTCACAACTCTTTATGTTTTGAAGGTAATGTGCTCACTTCAGTTTTATTCTTCTACATCAACATTCATTCATAGAAACAGCATTCAAACTTTAAAATGTGCAGCTGCTTTAGCATTTTTGTTTCTGTATTCAAGGTTTTATCTTTAATAATTTAACCATACAACTTTTATTTATATTTCAAATCTGTATATTATTATACAGCTGTATTATAATGGAAGTGTATGGGCAACATTTTAAACACAACTCGAACCCACTTTGAACTTCATCTACTTCAGCTAAAGACACAATTTTGAATAAAGCTCCAGATTTTATATTTTCCACTTTTTTAATGTTCCATTTTCCAATCAGCTTTTTAAAATCAATTACAGTTTTTTTTTTTAAATATCTCCGTTTCAGTTTGATTTTTTTCTTTTGTGAGTGTGCATGGTGCAGTGACATCACTACAGCAACCACCTGAAAGACCATGTCAACACTTCAACTCCTTTCACTGTTTACACTTACTTTGCTCACACCTCAAATGGCACATGAACTCCTTTCAGCTTCTCAGCTTCTTTCAGCACTGTCTTTGTATCTGACAGTTACTTTCAGTTCTTTCACCTCATCTGACGCTTGAACACCTCCAGCTCAATTTTTATTTGTTGGAACTTTTCTATTTGTGTGGGTTTAATAGCTGAAGTGCTGAACAGAGTTGAAGTGAAAGTACTCATAGGAGTTAAATGAGTAAAATGTTGGAGGGGAAGTGCTTTCATGTTACCCGACATTTCTACTCCTTTCAGTCCTTCAGCTGTTACTCACATACATTACTGAAGCTAAATTTTAATTTTTCACTGTATTTCACTCTTTACTCATCATTCGCTCTTTGGCCAGTGCATGATTCATTGGCTACGCCCCTCTGCTTGACTCCACTGTGCATGTGCAGACTGAGGTCAAAACTCAAACCTAGAAAGATGTCTGGTGTCAGTTTACCATTAAAGGAACATTTTGTGAATCTTAATTAGTTGGTTAACTGTTTGTTGTCTCATTAACTCCTCCCAACTCCCCCCTCCTCCCCCCACAGGTCATGTCAGCGGGGAGGAGTGCTGACGGGAGGGAGGTGCAGATTCCCCTCCAGCAGGTGGCGCCCTCCCTGGCCATGCCCCTCTCAGTGGCCCCACCCATCACGCCGCCCTCTCACCGACCAGTCAATCCCTGGCCTCCCAGCGACACCACCACTTCACAAGGTAAACATTCAACACATAAATAATCAGCGAGTCCTAGCCCTGCGCTGTGATAGAGAAGAGTTGGTATTCCCTCGAATACTGAGGAATTTCTACTCCTGCACCATCAAGAACGTCCTGATGGGGAACATCACTGCCTGGTACGGAAACAGCACCAAACAGGACCAAAAGGCCCTGCAAAGAGTGGTTCGTTCAGCTGAACGTACAATTGGCGACACTCTACACTGCCTAAAGGATACAGGGATACCCCCAGAGAGGTTGTTAAGCCCGGTGGCAAGTATCTTTTGATGGGGTCTGGCGGCCTGACGTGGGAGATTTGAAGTATTGTTGATTTTTTTTAAAAATGTGTGAATAAATGACTTATTCTAACAACACAATTATAGCAGGGTCTTACAAAGAATCTGACAATGAACAGTCTTGGAATTATGTGTTTTCATCAACAACAAAAGAAATTAAATTGAAATAAATAATATGCACTCTACAAAAACTTTGGAAAAAGCTCCTGATTGACTCCTGAGTCTCACAGCGTTGTAATGCTGGGCACATTTCAACAACAACATAAATTAAAACAAATAATATAAATGTTTTTTGCTCTCTACAAAAATCGGATTAAACTAAGACTGATTAAAACTCTAAGTCATTTGATGAATTCCATTAGCTTTTAATTGTGTCGTCTCCTTCATGAGAGACTGGGTCAGTGAAAACAAGCAGAATAGACTGCTGTGGTCTTTCAGCTTTTACCTTTCCTCCTTGACATTATCCCTAAATGTCTCAAAGGACATCGCTCTATGTACAATGAGGGTAAGAACACTGATCTCAGACCTGCTGTTTTACTGTAGCGCGTTCACGTTTTAACCATAGACTGAGTTGGGCCAAACTTTAAAAAGCACACATCAAATAAGTTTTGATTAGTTATTTGATGCCATAAAAACGGGGTGAAACGTCATGATTGACAGCTGTGATTGACTGTGATGTGCTTGCGTTTTGGTCGGGCGGGTGTATGGGCTGGACCTCGATACCCTGGTTCCACCAGTTTGGCCATCTTTACTTTCTGTGGTGGAGACGCGTCGGCCATCTTTATGTACATTCTGCGGTGGAGACGTGTCGGCCATCTTTACATACAATCTGTGGTGGAGACGCGTCGGCCATCTTTACTGTCTGTGGTGGAGACGCGTCGCCCATCTTTATATACAGTCTGTGGCGGAGACGCGTCGTCCATCTTTATATACAGTCTATGGTGGAGACGCAATATATTTAAAAAATATATTGCCCGATGCTTAGGCCCAGCAGGACTGCCCCCCCCCCCCCCCCATCATATATATATATATATTTATTACTATTCTTATTCTTTTTAAATTATTTTTAATGCACAAATTGAATTTCACTGTGATTGAACCTTATGTGATTACATGTGACAAATAAACTTGATTGATTAATTGATTGATAACCACATTCAGGTCCAATCAGCAGCTGCCTCAGCTGACTGTCTGACTGTATTGACTATGAAAACCTCCAATCTTTCTCTACCAATACAGGGTCAGAACAGGTGTCTCTGTGTTCAAATTGACTGAACTCAGGTGTGTCTCTGTGTTCAGGTGTCCCTGCAGGTTTCCTGCCTCTTCACGGAGGATTTAGAGATCACTTTGTAGAAACTCCTGAAGCCAAATACTGCTGCGAGGCCTGCAGGCTGGTCCTGTGTCAGCCCCGCCAGACCGAATGTGGACACCGCTTCTGTCAGAGCTGCATCAACGACATCCTCAGGTGAGACACACGGAGAGACCGTGAGACAAGTAGACAGGAAGTGTTTTCCAAGTGTGTGCTATGTCACCTTTCAGCTTAAAGAATATCAGACCCAACTTTCTGATGTCTCTTAGACCTGAAAGTCTTTATGGTCTGATGTCTTTACTGCGTGGTCACCTGTGTATGCAGTGTGGTCACCTGTTTGGGTGCACACAGGCAGCAAACAAACCCTCCTCGACACATGTAGAATATTTACCTGTGATGTTACAACAGGTGTAGTAGGTGTAGCAGCTATGCTCTTACAGACAACCTCCTAGATTGGTTTCAAAGCAGGCCACTGAACTACGATGGCCCTCCTTGCAGTGATGGAAGAGCTTAGCCCTGTTAGTGTGAACTCCCCCTCCTCTGTCCTCATAATCCAAGCCGCCACCTAAAGCTCAACGTGGACAAAACTGAGCTTGTGTTCCTCCAAGTGAAAGGGTTCCCTGTCTGAGACTTGTTTATCACCATGACAACACTGTGGGGTGCCATCTTTGCCGGCGAGGATCCGGGGAGTGACCCCGGATGACAAACTGTTGTTCTCAGCAAGCATGGCAGCAGTAGCTCCTGTCAATTCTTCCGTTACAACATCAGGCAGCTCAGGTGCTCATCCAGGTGTTTGTCATCTCCTGCCTGGACTTGCAACTGCAACTGCAACTCCCTCTTCTCTGGAGCCCCTGCATCTGCCATCACACCTCTGCAGCTAATGCATTACGTATTTAACCATCCCAAGTTTTCCCACATCACCCCATTTCTCTCTTCACTACTCTGACTTCCTGTTGGTGCTCGCATCCAGGTCAGAACTCTGGTGCTGGGCAGTGAAGGGAACTACTCCTTCCTACCTCCGAGCCTTGGTCAAACCCTCCACTCCGGCCAGTCAGCCAGAGTCACTGCACTTTTTCTACTGTAACCTGAAAACCACCTTCTCAAACTAAATGTCAACAACCATTACTAGCACTTTCTTATGTCTTGTTTTGAAACCATCTCTAAGCACTTGTACTGTAGCACTGTAACACGTGTCTTCAGTTGAATCCGTAACTTTATTTCCTTACTCCTCCTGCAGTCATCCAAACCCAGTATGTCCAGCTGACATGGAGCCTCTGTTCAAAGACAAGGTGGGCAGGAAGTGACACCACAACAGAGATCAAGTTGTCATTAATTATTGATTGATTATTGGTCAGTTACTAAAGCTCCTGTGTTTGTGTTTCAGATCTTCAGAGACGTTTGCTGCCATCGGGAGATCATGGCACTTAAAGTTTACTGCCGCAGTGAAGCGAACGGCTGTCAGGAGCAGATGAGTCTGCATCAGATACCTGTGAGAAAAACATGTTCAAACACTGTTATCACGTCAATAGAGAATCCAGCTCTCTGGTTGGCTGTATATCCTATATATATCCTGTATAGGGACACATCAAACACAGTTAAGGTCGACAGTTTAACCGCCCAGGAGTCCATATAAAGATGATGACCAGGATTTATGACACTCAGTCTGTCTGTATGTCTGTATGTCTGTCTGTCTGTAGGACCACCTCAATGTGTGTCCGTTCTTCGAGGTTCCCTGTCCATTGGGTAAATGTAAAGAGCGAATGATGAGGAAAGAGATTCCAGACCACCTCAGCTGGAAATGTAGACAGAGAGAGACCTGCTGCGAGTTCTGCATGACCAAGATGCCTCTGACCGACCTGCAGGTACGTCATGACATCACTGCAGGTAGACTTGCTCCAGTGGTCTCGGGGCTAGTTGTCAGGTCATGTTTACTGTGTGGACATCACCACAGCGTTGTCGTGGTGATGGACAGAACGGGTTGAACTTGGCAAGTACCAAAGTTGGTACTTGACATTGTAGAAGAAAATTATTCTTTCAGGTCCAATTTTGTGGCTGGTTCAGATGAGTTTTGTTCACTGGGCAGTGGAGACAGAAGTTGTAAGATTCTCTCTAAGCACGTTTCTGGCCAGGTTTATATTCAGGGTTGCAGGAAACACCAGGCTAAACAAAAGGTATGGCCTGGAATAACCTAATTTTCTGGGAAAGGAAAAGAGACATTGAAACTGCCAGCACTTAGGATGTGTATTCTGTGTCAGCCCTAGGGGGGCACCTAAGAGACCCAACTCACAAGAAGGTTCAAGTTGGCTTCTCAAGGCCTATACAGTGGTCCATCTGAGAATGGAATAGACATTTGTCTTACAGCCTCATGGTACAATTGGATAAATGGAAGAGCACTACAGGGGTTCTATTGGGAAACTTGGCATTAAACTGATAAATGAAGCTACTTTCCCAGGAAGGGGAATACACTGTGATACACATGTTAATTCTGTTATGAATATACAAATGACTGTCTGAGGAGAAACCCTTATTTATTAACTGTTGGATAAGTAGTGAATTAGAACTGCATTTCTCTTTCTGCAACACCCTCTGCTGACCTGGAGGTCTTTGCAGTCCCAGAGACTATGTCAACCTACATGACAGAAATTGACCTGAGAACAGGAAACCATTTTAAATTGATAAAGAAAGTTTGATTGGACACTGAATCAGAGCGTTCCTGTGGTTCTTAGACTGCTGCTGGTTTGTTTCTGACTGGTGAAGCTGTTCTGAACTCCAGTCTGAAGTTTTTGTTATGACTTTCTGCTGTTTTCAGAAACACAAAGACACGGTATGTCCAGCGTTCCCAGTATCATGTCCGAACCACTGCTCCTTCTCCTCCCTGCCCCGGAGTGAGGTACTGATCCAGTTTATCCTCCACCGCCGAAAGGACTGTGCTTGAGTGTAGCTCTGTTTCTGTGTTTCACCTGTTTAACTCCACAGCAGCAACATTGATGATACTGATTGAGTGCTTTTGTGTTTCAGCTGTCCAGTCACCAACATGACTGTCCCAAAGCTCAAGTGAGCTGTCAGTTCCACCGCTACGGTTGCACCTTCAAGGTAACTGCTCATCCTCTACTTTTTCTTGTGTTTCTTCTTCTCAGTGCGAATGTACCAGTGCTCTGTATGTACTATATATACTGTGTAATGTGTTTACTGTATGTGCTCTGTTTCAGGGTTTGAATCAGGACATGAGGCAACATGAGTCCACCTTTGCAGCTGAACACCTGAGAATGATGGCCAACAGAAACTCCACATTAGAGAACAAGGTAACCATAGCAACCAGACAGAGGTAACCATAACAGAAGGTTCAGTGTAAGTTTACCTGATCTTTGTTTTTATTTCTAGTTGGAGGATGTTAAAGGTGAATTGTTGGAGAGGTATAAGGTGCTTCCTGCTCTCAGCAGTCGTCTGTCTGAACTGGAGAACCAGAACGACGAGCTGAGAGAGAAGAACCGACAGATGGAGCAGAAACTGGCCACCATGCAGGTAATACTAATACTAAGGCTACTAATTCTACTAAGGCAAGGCAATATACTTGCATAGCTCATTTCATATACTGTGAAAGTTAAAATTCCATAAAATAGTGAAGAAAAAATATCCCACCCAATTAAAAAGAGCTTTCTTTGTAGACCTGAAGTAAGACTGGGACTGTAGTGTAACCTGCTCGAGATGAATGCATGGATCAGACTTTTCAACATCATGTTTGATTTTAATATGACATCTGAGTCCAGGAAAACAGAAAACAGTACTGCATGTAGTACATCATATAAACAGTATGACTCTAAACCTGGTGTGGCAGATGCAGCTGTAAATACAAATTATAGGTGGGAACAATAAACACTGTGAAGGTGGAGCTTAAAGTGACACAACTGAAACCAGACACTGGGGGTGGAGCCTCATTATCATCAACTACATTTTCTGTCTGTCAGTCAGACTGACTGGTCCCTCCCCTGAACCTGGACAGCCAATCATCTCTCTCTTCCTATAGAAACTAATGAGTTCTCACTCAGAGAAGCTCCTGGAGGTGGAGCTAGAGCTTCGCTCTCTTCGTATGCTCAGAGAAGAGGTGGAAAACCTGAGAGGAACGCTGGAGAACGTCCGAACGAGACTGACTGCTCTGGAACAAGGGGGACGCAGTGGGACTGGATCCACAACACACACTCTGGGTCAGAACACACACACCTGGGACGGGTGGGGGGACTAGTTTCAGAGGTCTGGGGACTCACACACACAGTCAATAAATAACTCAAAAATGAATATCCACCTCTCTGCAGCATCCCTGGAGACTCAGCTGAATCGCCATGATGACATGCTGAGTGTCCACGAGATCCGGTTGGCCGACATGGACCTGCGTTTCCAGGTGCTGGAGACGGCAAGCTACAATGGGACTCTGATCTGGAAGATCCGCGACTACAAGAGACGGAAACAGGAAGCGGTGGCGGCGAAGACACTGTCGCTGTACTCACAGCCATTTTATACTGGTTACTTTGGGTACAAAATGTGTGCCCGCGTCTACCTGAACGGAGACGGCATGGGCAAGGGGACACACCTCTCACTGTTCTTCGTGGTGATGAGGGGCGAGTACGACGCCCTGCTGCCCTGGCCGTTCAAACAGAAGGTACTGACTGGTTACTGTCAGATTTACAGATTGGTTACTGTCAGGTTTACCGACTAGTTACCTACTGATGAGGGGCCAGTGTGCTTCCTGGCTGCTTCCTTAAGCGTTCTTTATTTCTGAGACTTCTGGGTTCAAATAGGTTAAACATTTTGTTGTTTTGTGGCCAAAATGATGCTGATCGTCTTTCTCCCTGTCTGTCTGTCTGTTAGGTGACTCTGATGCTGATGGACCAGGGTCCGTCGAGGAAACACTTGGGTGATGCCTTTAAGCCTGATCCAAACAGCAGCAGCTTCAGACGTCCTGCAGCAGAGATGAATATCGCCTCCGGCTGTCCTCTCTTTGTGTCTCAGAGCGTCCTGGAGACTGGCAGCTACATCAAAGACGACACCATCTTCATCAAGGTGAGGACACACAACACCTGCTGCTACAAGGTGCAGAGGTCTGAGGACTAGTTGTAGAGGGATTAGTTACAGAGATCTGGGGACTAGTTGCAGAGGTATGGTGACTAGTTGCTGAGGTCTGAGGGCTACCAATAAATATCTGTGTTGATTGGTTTATTCGTCAGGTTACCGTGGATACCTCTGACCTTCCTGACCCGTGAAGTTGCGACCCCCCTGACCTCTGACCTTGCTGGTCTGAGTTCTGCTCACCTGTCCACGCCCAGCAGAGCAAAGGATGATGGGAAGGATCAGTGACAATGGAGGAAGGTCGTTCATCTGACAGAGACGCCAACAGAAGAAAACAAGAAGAGTCAGAGAGGAAGCAGCCAATCAGAGTGAACTTTAAAGAGACTGAGCGGGTCCTCTTCTGATTGACCAATGGACTACAGAACTGTGTGTGTGTGTGTGTGTGTGTGTGTGTGTGTGTGTGTGTGAATGGATCAGTGTTACCATGACATCACCATGGTGATATCACTCAGAGCCAACATGGCCACCGCAGCGAGGACGTTGTTGCTGCTCATTACTGATGCCGTGCATCAAGCTTTACTTCCTGTTTATTACCTGTTTACCAAGGCATGCTGGGAAATCCACTGCAGCCACAGAGGAGCTCAGAAAACCAGTACAGACCAGTAGGACACAGTACAGAAACTTTTTCTAGCAAGCAGGAGACACCCAGTGCAGACCAGTAAAGACCCGTAAGACCCAGTACAAACTGAATTATCTGATTACGATAATGTAACCAACATTTTCTGGTCATTAAATCAAATGTTTTTGTAATTGGAGGTATATTATTGTTAAACAGCAT
The DNA here is from genome assembly GCF_043641665.1 of Enoplosus armatus. Taxonomy (NCBI): domain Eukaryota; kingdom Metazoa; phylum Chordata; class Actinopteri; order Centrarchiformes; family Enoplosidae; genus Enoplosus; species Enoplosus armatus. Next base: position 13,841 of record NW_027261242.1, on the reverse strand, counting down.
TTTAATGTTTTGATTATATTTCATATTATCTGTAACTCCTCATTCTCAACAGGTCAGATATTAACAAGCTAACGATAGTCCCGTCAGTTGAGTCAGTTACAGTTACACCTGTCAATTACCTGTGTAACTGGGTGTAAATATTCAGTAACATTTCATCTGTATGTCAGAACTTGTGTGTGGCGTCACCTGTTTTAATGTAGTAAAGAGTAGCTTTACTGTACAGAACATGCAGGGCAGTGAGACAGGTTGCAGAGAGACAGGTAGTACTGAGAGGAGGGAAAGACGACTTGATTACAGTTGAATTTTATTGTTTGGAAATGTTTTATTTTAGGTTTGAAGTGGCCCTCAACCAGTAGAGTCTCAGTTTAAGTTCCCAGGATGTCTGTTGAGTTCCTCTGTGGCCTCTGAGTTTTTCAGTGTGGACAGAATTCATCTGACTCATTTGATTCATTTGCACAGTTTTTTGAATGTTTGTTAAAGTGTGAAAATAAAGATATAAAGAAAACACAAAACATCTTTTTTATGTTTATTTTATTAGAAAATCAGATGAATTTCAGTGAAAACCAGAACAAATTGATTTATTTGTGATTCTGCGCTTTAATTGGATGAGTTGTGATCATTCACAGAAATATTATGGAAGTGTTTTAATTGAATATCTTCATAGTTTAAAAGCTTTTTAAAGAAAAAACACTTTGTACATAATAAATCACATTAAAGCCTCCATGAATTGTCACCTTTGTTTAAAAAAAGAAAGCACTTTAAAGTATAAATTAGTTGATGGATGTTATTTTGTCACTTTTGAGTTGTTTTTTTTTTTTTTTACCAAATTAACACCAGAGATCCCTTATTATTTCTCATACTTGGACAAAAAAAAAACTCCGACATTTTAAAAGCAATGAGATAATAAATTGATATGCATTAATCAGAATCAGAAATACTTTATTGATCTTGAGGAGGAAATTGTACAGTAGCGGTGCTCCCATTCAAGTAGAAAAGCAGCATAAATTTAGAAATAAAAGTATGTACAAAATATAAAAATAAGAAATAGAAAATAAGAATATAAACATTTACAATATTTAAGTGAAAAATAAAAGTAAAAAATATCTACAACAGCAATGATATGTATGTATATATATGTATGTATGTATTGCACTATTGTGTATGAATATATATGTATTGCACTGACATTTAAGAATAAGTAATAGTGAAGTAGTATATGTAGAAGTAGGTCCAGATGTCCAGTCTGTTTCTTCTGAGTGTCAGTGACAGAGGGAGGAGTCGAACAGTTTGATGGCCACAGGCAGGAATGATTTCCTGCAGCGCTCTGTTGTACATTTGGGAGGACGTCATGGAGAGGATGTTAGACATTGTCCAAGATGACAGCTTGGACAGCATCCTCCTCTCTGACACCACCGTCTGTAGTCCTTGGAGCCACTGGGACGCGGCGTCTTCAGCACAGGAACGAGGCAGGACATCTTTCACAGCATGGGGACCGCCTGAAGACTCAGGCTCATGTTGAAGACATGGTGAAGTACTCCACATAGCTGGGGGGCGCAGGCTTTAAGCACCCTGGGGCTGACACCATCAGGGTCTGCCGCCTTGCTTGAGTGGAGTCTCATCAGCTGTCTCCTAACATGGTCAGTAGTGAAGCACACTGTAGAGGGTAGAGGTGACCGGTGGGGGAGGGGTGGAGTCGCCAGGTTGAAGAGTGCCGTCAGCCTGGGGACTGGGGAATGAGGTGTGAGGAGGTGTGAGGGTTAGGTTAGGTAAAAGCGGAGCGTTCCGTAGGAACGCTACGAGGGGCGCTGGCTCATGGGAACGATAAATTAGTTAGTTAAAAACATTTTTTGTACCAATAAAATTCCATAAAAGTCAATAAAATTGTTGATAAAAGCCCTGTGGATATGTTTTTTACTTTTCTATGTTCGCCTCATCCCCTTCTTTAAAAATCTTTTTTATTTTTATATGGGGTATAACTAGGCCACTGAACAGGTGTAACAGCGGGAATAAGCAAATTAACAAAAGTCCTCCAACCTCCCTGGGTCTCCACGGGCACCTTATGTGTTGGCCCGTCCCTGTGGTGAACCTGTTAAAAAGACCCACATAAACATGCTAAAAGTGTGTTAAGAGCTGACAAGGTTATATGACCTAAAAACAAACATGTTAATAAAGTGCTAAAATATGGGTTAGTAAGAAAGTGCTTTAAAACAAGTGCTAAAATCACATAAAACACACTTTAAACAATGAATCAAATATATACACCACAAAAAATTAGAAAATAAGGATAAAAACATGATAATGCCACACTTTAAAATTGATAAGAATATAAAATTGTTAGGATATATCAAGTCGGCATCCAGCACACAACCAAAAACATAAAAGTAGGGGTCACAATAAGTGATAAGTAAAAGATTCATCAAACAGGGACGGGCCCCGCATCCTCTCCTCAATAGTTATCACTACGTGTGGTGCACTAAAATGAAAGATGGAGAAAAATAACACACAAAAGTTGATGAATAATTTAAAAGGAATTCATTTATAAACATAGACATAAAAAAAGGGGGGGGGGGGGGGGGGTTTGAGACTCCCTGTGTAGATTCACCCTAACATAAAAGGATAAGACATGCATAAGAAGTGCTCAGTTAAAAAGTAAGTGCGATAAAATCAACCATAAAAAACAATGCAATATATAATGTGTAAAAAAAAGTAGAAAAAATGTTAAGACTATTTACAAAGGTTAGTAAAATTCAAAGTAAAATACACACTCTTTAAAATCATTAGGGAATCCACACAAGGAGAATCATTAAATAAATTGAATGAATAAATAAATAAATAAATATATACGAAAGTGTTTAAAAAAATTATTTTCTTAAGTAAAGGAGGGGGGAAAAAAATTATAAATATTAGTAATGACGAGAATAATAATAATAATAATATTAATATTAATAATAATCATCATCAATCATCCTTGTTGTGTTAACATATTTTTTATTTTTTATTTTTCATTTTTCACACGCAGAGAGGCTCTCTTTCAAGAGGAAGTGCGGGAAGTGCCGTATCGAAGAGGCCCCGGGAGGCTAGGAGGTAAGCATTGCTAGTCAATACTATAAAAGGAAATTTTTTACCAAGTAGAGGTGGACTCATCATCCGTATTTTTCATTTAAACCTGTCGGGTCTATTGTTTTTAATCGATGAATCCACCTCCTCTCCGCTGCTCGTCTCTGGGCAGTGGTCCAGTCCCTGTTACTCTCCAGGCCCATACTTTGAACATTTTTTGGGCCATGGAGTTTAAAATGTGCGTAAAGAACGCTTGACCCGTCTCCACTGTTTATTTTGTAGATATGTTGTTTTATTCTGAGGCTGATCTCGTTACTTGTCTCCCCCACGTAAAATCTGTGGCAGGCCCTACATCTAACTGCATAAATTGCGTTGATAGTATTGGGTTTTAGGGCCTGCCACAGGTTAATTCCCACCCGCGCGTACGGGTTAATAACGTGGGGGAGACGGACGAAACCAACCTCAGAAATTCGAGGCGCTTCCCTAGTTTTACTTTCTCTATGAATGTTGGTATGGACTAAATAGTCTTTAAGATTTTTGTTTCTGCGGAAGGCGGAGGTCAGCCGGCAATTGCTTAGCACGTCGCAGTCCGTCCTCGCCCCCTCGAAATTTGTTTTAACAGTTGTCAAAAGGCTTTTCACATTTTCTGATAATGTTGTTATTAAGGGGACGAGGACTGGACCGGACGGCCGAGCAGAGATGTTATCATATTTTTGTTTAAAAGTCCGGCCGACCTCCACCTTAATAGTTTTAAGGAAGCGCCTCGAATATCCCCTGGGCCTCA
>NW_027261241.1:0-82500 GCF_043641665.1 Enoplosus armatus | reverse complement strand
ACCCTAACCCTAACCCTAACCCTAACCCTAACCCTAACCCTAACCCTAACCCCTAACCCTAACCCTAACCCTAACCCTAACCCTAACCCTAACCCTAACCCTAACCCTAACCCTAACCCTAACCCTAACCCCTAACCCTAACCCTAACCCTAACCCTAACCCTAACCCCTAACCCTAACCCTAACCCTAACCCTAACCCTAACCCTAACCCTAACCCTCCTAACCACTTTCTGGGAACACCATTTAGTTAGGCATTTTTCACCTCCCTCCACACTTAGACAATTTTCGCTTGACTTTCACTCCATTCATTCTCTATGGAGAATATCACACACTTGTATCTCCGGACAGGAACGTCCTACAGACTCGTGGCTGCTACCGTTGGAACGGCAATAGTCCATATATGCTAGACGAATGAGGGTTGCAAGTCTCTAGCACCTTCCCTTCAAAAGTTATTCAACAAAAACACTTGTCCATTCATATCAATACCAATTCAAACTTTGGCTAATATCTCCCGAACCGAACCTCGTACACTCTCCAAACCACCTTCCGTATACACTAATTACACCACGCTGAACACGTAGGAAGTGTCCCCAGCTCTCTACGACCTACCGTTCCCGAGATACAGACAATTTCCGGCCAAAAAATGACGTAGCTCCGCACCGGAAGCTCGTACAGACTCGGGGGTGCTACCGTTGGAACGGCCGTAGTCGATATAGGGGGGACGTATCTTGGTTTCAAGTGTCTACGACCTTCCTATCACAAGTTATTCAGGAATATGTCATCCTCAAATATGTCATCGTGGTTTTTACCCCTATTCCTAACCCTAACCCTAACCCCTAACCCTAACCCTAACCCTAACCCTAACCCTAACCCTAACCCTAACCTCGTACACTCTCCAAACCACCTTCCGTATACACTAATTACACCACGCTGAACACGTAGGAAGTGTCCCCAGCTCTCTACGACCTTCCCAAGCTGAGATACACAAAATCATGACCAAAGGAAGTGACGTATCTCCGCAACGGAAGCTCGTACAGACTCGGGGGTGCTACCGTTGGAAAGGCCGGCCCACTATTTCAATTCAAGGACCTTGGTTTCAAGTCTCTACGACCTTCCGTTCAAAAGTTATTCACCAAAAAGTAAGTGAGCCCAGGCTCACTTTGGGTAAAACCCCCTAATCCTAACCCCCTAACCCCTAACCCTAACCCTAACCCTAACCCTAACCCTAACCCCTAACCCTAACCCTAACCCTAACCCTAACCCTAACCCAACCAACCACCAACCCAAACACCAACCCAAACACTAACCCTCACCTCTCCTCTATCCTTACCCTAACCAACACAGGGGGAGGCAAGCTCAAGGTTGGGCTTAGGCAACACATCTCACACTGGTTAAGGTCAGGGAAAGGGGCCAGGCTAGTGCGTCGTCACCTACCAATCCACCAAAATGCTCAAAAGTACAGTCAAATCAAATCCACTCCAAATTGCCTGAAACGTGCTCCTAACCACTTTCTGGGAACACCATTTAGTTAGGCATTTTTCACCTCCCTCCACACTTAGGCATTTTTCGATAAAAATTCACTCCATTCATTCTCTATGGAGAATAGCACACACTTGTATCTCCGGACAGGAACGTCCTACAGACTCGTGGCTGCTACCGTTGGAACGGCAATAGTCCATATATGCTAGACGAATGAGGGTTGCAAGTCTCTAGCACCTTCCCTTCAAAAGTTAGCAAACAAAAACCACTCGGCCAATCACAATCAATCACAAAACACACTTTGGCGAATATCTCCCGAACCGAACCTCGTACACTCTCCAAACCACCTTCCGTATACACTAATTACACCACGCTGAACACGTAGGAAGTGTCCCCAGCTCTCTACGACCTTCCCAAGCTGAGATACACAAAATCATGACCAAAGGAAGTGACGTATCTCCGCAACGGAAGCTCGTACACACTCGGGGGTGCTACCGTTGGAAAGGCCGGCCCACTATTTCAATTCAAGGACCTTGGTTTCAAGTCTCTACGACCTTCCGTTCAAAAGTTATTCACCAAAAAGTAAGTGAGCCCAGGCTCACTTTGGGTAAAACCCCCTAATCCTAACCCTAACCCTAACCCCCTAACCCTAACCCTAACCCTAACCCTAACCCTAACCCTAACCCTAACCCCCCCTCCACCAAAATGCTCAAAAGTACAGTCAAATCAAATCCACTCCAAATTGCCTGAAACGTGCTCCTAACCACTTTCTGGGAACACCATTTAGTTAGGCATTTTTCACCTCCCTCCACACTTAGGCATTTTTCGATAAAAATTCACTCCATTCATTCTCTATGGAGAATAGCACACACTTGTATCTCCGGACAGGAACGTCCTACAGACTCGTGGCTGCTACCGTTGGAACGGCAATAGTCCATATATGCTAGACGAATGAGGGTTGCAAGTCTCTAGCACCTTCCCTTCAAAAGTTATTCAACAAAAACCACTCGGCCAATCACAATCAATCACAAAACACACTTTGGCGAATATCTCCCGAACCGAACCTCGTACACTCTCCAAACCACCTTCCGTATACACTAATTACACCACGCTGAACACGTAGGAAGTGTCCCCAGCTCTCTACGACCTTCCCAAGCTGAGATACACAAAATCATGACCAAAGGAAGTGACGTATCTCCGCAACGGAAGCTCGTACACACTCGGGGGTGCTACCGTTGGAAAGGCCGGCCCACTATTTCAATTCAAGGACCTTGGTTTCAAGTCTCTACGACCTTCCGTTCAAAAGTTATTCACCAAAAAGTAAGTGAGCCCAGGCTCACTTTGGGTAAAACCCCCTAATCCTAACCCTAACCCTAACCCTAACCCTAACCCTAACCCTAACCCCTAACCCTAACCCTAACCCTAACCCTAACCCTAACCCTAACCCTAACCCTAACCCTAACCCTAACCCAAAAGTACAGTCAAATCAAATCCACTCCAAATTGCCTGAAACGTGCTCCTAACCACTTTCTGGGAACACCATTTAGTTAGGCATTTTTCACCTCCCTCCACACTTAGGCATTTTTCGCTTCAAAATCACCCCATTCATTCCGGATGGGAAATATCACACACTTGTATCTCCGGACAGGAACGTCCTACAGACTCGTGGCTGCTACCGTTGGAACGGCAATAGTCCATATATGCTAGACGAATGAGGGTTGCAAGTCTCTAGCACCTTCCCTTCAAAAGTTATTCAACAAAAACCACTCGGCCAATCACAATCAATCACAAAACACACTTTGGCCAATATCTCCCGAACCGAACCTCGTACACTCTCCAAACCACCTTCCGTATACACTAATTACACCACGCTGAACACGTAGCAAGTGTCCCCAGCTCTCTACGACCTTCCCAAGCTGAGATACACAAAATCATGACCAAAGGAAGTGACGTATCTCCGCAACGGAAGCGATTACACACTCGGGGGTGCTACCGTTGGAAAGCTTGACCCAGAGTGTTTATTCAAAAGTGTTGGATTCAAGTCTCTACGACCTTGCGTTCAAAAGTTATTAAAGAAAAACGAACTGCACCGGGGTGCAATTTCGGTAAAACCTCCTAATCCTAACCCTAACCCTAACCCCTAACCCTAACCCTAACCCTAACCCCTAACCCTAACCCAAACACCAACCCAAACACTAACCCTCACCTCTCCTCTATCCTTACCCTAACCAACACAGGGGGAGGCAAGCTCAAGGTTGGGCTTAGGCAACACATCTCACACTGGTTAAGGTCAGGGAAAGGGGCCAGGCTAGTGCGTCGTCACCTACCAATCCACCAAAATGCTCAAAAGTACAGTCAAATCAAATCCACTCCAAATTGCCTGAAACGTGCTCCTAACCACTTTCTGGGAACACCATTTAGTTAGGCATTTTTCACCTCCCTCCACACTTAGGCATTTTTCCATAAAAATTCACTCCATTCATTCTCTATGGAGAATAGCACACACTTGTATCTCCGGACAGGAACGTCCTACAGACTCGTGGCTGCTACCGTTGGAACGGCAATAGTCCATATATGCTAGACGAATGAGGGTTGCAAGTCTCTAGCACCTTCCCTTCAAAAGTTATTCAACAAAAACCACTCGGCCAATCACAATCAATCACAAAACACACTTTGGCCAATATCTCCCGAACCGAACCTCGTACACTCTCCAAACCACCTTCCGTATACACTAATTACACCACGCTGAACACGTAGGAAGTGTCCCCAGCTCTCTACGACCTACCGTTCCCGAGATACACACAATTTCCGGCCAAAAAATGACGTAGCTCCGCACCGGAAGCTCGTACAGACTCGGGGGTGCTACCGTTGGAACGGCCGTAGTCGATATAGGGGGGACGTATCTTGGTTTCAAGTGTCTACGACCTTCCTATCACAAGTTATTCAAGAATAGCTGATCCTCAAATAGCTGATCGTGGTTTTTACCCCTATTCCTAACCCTAACCCTAACCCTAACCCTAACCCTAACCCTAACCCTAACCCTAACCCTAACCCTAACCCTAACCCTAACCCTAACCCTAACCCTAACCCTAACCCTAACCCTAACCCTAACCCCCCCTAACCCTAACCCTAACCCTAACCCCTAACCCTAACCCTAACCCTAACCCTAACCCTAACCCCTAACCCTAACCCCCTAACCCTAACCCTAACCCTAACCCTAACCCTAACCCTAACCCTAACCCTAACCCCCTAACCCTAACCCTAACCCTAACCCCTAACCCTAACCCTAACCCTAACCCCTAACCCTAACCCTAACCCCCTAACCCTAACCCTAACCCTAACCCTAACCCTAACCCTAACCCTAACCCCCCCTCCACCAAAATGCTCAAAAGTACAGTCAAATCAAATCCACTCCAAATTGCCTGAAACGTGCTCCTAACCACTTTCTGGGAACACCATTTAGTTAGGCATTTTTCACCTCCCTCCACACTTAGGCATTTTTCGATAAAAATTCACTCCATTCATTCTCTATGGAGAATAGCACACACTTGTATCTCCGGACAGGAACGTCCTACAGACTCGTGGCTGCTACCGTTGGAACGGCAATAGTCCATATATGCTAGACGAATGAGGGTTGCAAGTCTCTAGCACCTTCCCTTCAAAAGTTATTCAACAAAAACCACTCGGCCAATCACAATCAATCACAAAACACACTTTGGCGAATATCTCCCGAACCGAACCTCGTACACTCTCCAAACCACCTTCCGTATACACTAATTACACCACGCTGAACACGTAGGAAGTGTCCCCAGCTCTCTACGACCTTCCCAAGCTGAGATACACAAAATCATGACCAAAGGAAGTGACGTATCTCCGCAACGGAAGCTCGTACACACTCGGGGGTGCTACCGTTGGAAAGGCCGGCCCACTATTTCAATTCAAGGACCTTGGTTTCAAGTCTCTACGACCTTCCGTTCAAAAGTTATTCACCAAAAAGTAAGTGAGCCCAGGCTCACTTTGGGTAAAACCCCCTAATCCTAACCCTAACCCTAACCCTAACCCTAACCCTAACCCTAACCCCTAACCCTAACCCTAACCCTAACCCTAACCCTAACCCTAACCCTAACCCTAACCCTAACCCTAACCCAAAAGTACAGTCAAATCAAATCCACTCCAAATTGCCTGAAACGTGCTCCTAACCACTTTCTGGGAACACCATTTAGTTAGGCATTTTTCACCTCCCTCCACACTTAGGCATTTTTCGCTTCAAAATCACCCCATTCATTCCGGATGGGAAATATCACACACTTGTATCTCCGGACAGGAACGTCCTACAGACTCGTGGCTGCTACCGTTGGAACGGCAATAGTCCATATATGCTAGACGAATGAGGGTTGCAAGTCTCTAGCACCTTCCCTTCAAAAGTTATTCAACAAAAACCACTCGGCCAATCACAATCAATCACAAAACACACTTTGGCCAATATCTCCCGAACCGAACCTCGTACACTCTCCAAACCACCTTCCGTATACACTAATTACACCACGCTGAACACGTAGCAAGTGTCCCCAGCTCTCTACGACCTTCCCAAGCTGAGATACACAAAATCATGACCAAAGGAAGTGACGTATCTCCGCAACGGAAGCGATTACACACTCGGGGGTGCTACCGTTGGAAAGCTTGACCCAGAGTGTTTATTCAAAAGTGTTGGATTCAAGTCTCTACGACCTTGCGTTCAAAAGTTATTAAAGAAAAACGAACTGCACCGGGGTGCAATTTCGGTAAAACCTCCTAATCCTAACCCTAACCCTAACCCTAACCCTAACCCTAACCCTAACCCTAACCCTAACCCTAACCCCTAACCCTAACCCTAACCCTAACCCTAACCCTAACCCTAACCCTAACCCTAACCCTAACCCACTTTGGCCAATATCTCCCGAACCGAACCTCGTACAGTCTCCAAACCACCTTCCGTATACACTAATTACACCACGCTGAACACGTAGGAAGTGTCCCCAGCTCTCTACGACCTTCCCAAGCTGAGATACACAAAATCATGACCAAAGGAAGTGACGTATCTCCGCAACGGAAGCTCGTACACACTCGGGGGTGCTACCGTTGGAAAGGCCGGCCCACTATTTCAATTCAAGGACCTTGGTTTCAAGTCTCTACGACCTTCCGTTCAAAAGTTATTCACCAAAAAGTAAGTGAGCCCAGGCTCACTTTGGGTAAAACCCCCTAATCCTAACCCTAACCCCTAACCCAATTCAAGGACCTTGGTTTCAAGTCTCTACGACCTTCCGTTCAAAAGTTATTCACCAAAAAGTAAGTGAGCCCAGGCTCACTTTGGGTAAAACCCCCTAATCCTAACCCTAACCCTAACCCTAACCCTAACCCTAACCCCTAACCCTAACCCTAACCCTAACCCTAACCCTAACCCTAACCCCCTAACCCAACCAACAACCAACAACCAACAACCAACCACCAACCCAAACACCAACCCAAACACTAACCCTCACCTCTCCTCTATCCTTACCCTAACCAACACAGGGGGAGGCAAGCTCAAGGTTGGGCTTAGGCAACACATCTCACACTGGTTAAGGTCAGGGAAAGGGGCCAGGCTAGTGCGTCGTCACCTACCAATCCACCAAAATGCTCAAAAGTACAGTCAAATCAAATCCACTCCAAATTGCCTGAAACGTGCTCCTAACCACTTTCTGGGAACACCATTTAGTTAGGCATTTTTCACCTCCCTCCACACTTAGACAATTTTCGCTGACATTTCACTCCATTCATTCTCTATGGAGAATAGCACACACTTGTATCTCCGGACAGGAACGTCCTACAGACTCGTGGCTGCTACCGTTGGAACGGCAATAGTCCATATATGCTAGACGAATGAGGGTTGCAAGTCTCTAGCACCTTCCCTTCAAAAGTTATTCAACAAAAACCACTCGGCCAATCACAATCAATCACAAAACACACTTTGGCGAATATCTCCCGAACCGAACCTCGTACACTCTCCAAACCACCTTCCGTATACACTAATTACACCACGCTGAACACGTAGCAAGTGTCCCCAGCTCTCTACGACCTTCCCAAGCTGAGATACACAAAATCATGACCAAAGGAAGTGACGTATCTCCGCAACGGAAGCTCGTACAGACTCGGGGGTGCTACCGTTGGAAAGGCCGGCCCACTATTTCAATTCAAGGACCTTGGTTTCAAGTCTCTACGACCTTCCGTTCAAAAGTTATTCACCAAAAAGTAAGTGAGCCCAGGCTCACTTTGGGTAAAACCCCCTAATCCTAACCCTAACCCTAACCCTAACCCCTAACCCTAACCCTAACCCTAACCCTAACCCTAACCCTAACCCCCTAACCCAACCAACAACCAACAACCAACAACCAACCACCAACCCAAACACCAACCCAAACACTAACCCTCACCTCTCCTCTATCCTTACCCTAACCAACACAGGGGGAGGCAAGCTCAAGGTTGGGCTTAGGCAACACATCTCACACTGGTTAAGGTCAGGGAAAGGGGCCAGGCTAGTGCGTCGTCACCTACCAATCCACCAAAATGCTCAAAAGTACAGTCAAATCAAATCCACTCCAAATTGCCTGAAACGTGCTCCTAACCACTTTCTGGGAACACCATTTAGTTAGGCATTTTTCACCTCCCTCCACACTTAGACAATTTTCGCTGACATTTCACTCCATTCATTCTCTATGGAGAATAGCACACACTTGTATCTCCGGACAGGAACGTCCTACAGACTCGTGGCTGCTACCGTTGGAACGGCAATAGTCCATATATGCTAGACGAATGAGGGTTGCAAGTCTCTAGCACCTTCCCTTCAAAAGTTATTCAACAAAAACCACTCGGCCAATCACAATCAATCACAAAACACACTTTGGCGAATATCTCCCGAACCGAACCTCGTACACTCTCCAAACCACCTTCCGTATACACTAATTACACCACGCTGAACACGTAGCAAGTGTCCCCAGCTCTCTACGACCTTCCCAAGCTGAGATACACAAAATCATGACCAAAGGAAGTGACGTATCTCCGCAACGGAAGCTCGTACAGACTCGGGGGTGCTACCGTTGGAAAGGCCGGCCCACTATTTCAATTCAAGGACCTTGGTTTCAAGTCTCTACGACCTTCCGTTCAAAAGTTATTCACCAAAAAGTAAGTGAGCCCAGGCTCACTTTGGGTAAAACCCCCTAATCCTAACCCTAACCCTTGCGTTCAAAAGTTATTAAAGAAAAACGAACTGCACCGGGGTGCAATTTCGGTAAAACCTCCTAATCCTAACCCTAACCCTAACCCTAACCCTAACCCTAACCCTAACCCTAACCCTAACCCCTAACCCTAACCCTAACCCTAACCCTAACCCTAACCCTAACCCTAACCCTCCTAACCACTTTCTGGGAACACCATTTAGTTAGGCATTTTTCACCTCCCTCCACACTTAGACAATTTTCGCTTGACTTTCACTCCATTCATTCTCTATGGAGAATATCACACACTTGTATCTCCGGACAGGAACGTCCTACAGACTCGTGGCTGCTACCGTTGGAACGGCAATAGTCCATATATGCTAGACGAATGAGGGTTGCAAGTCTCTAGCACCTTCCCTTCAAAAGTTATTCAACAAAAACACTTGTCCATTCATATCAATACCAATTCAAACTTTGGCTAATATCTCCCGAACCGAACCTCGTACACTCTCCAAACCACCTTCCGTATACACTAATTACACCACGCTGAACACGTAGGAAGTGTCCCCAGCTCTCTACGACCTACCGTTCCCGAGATACAGACAATTTCCGGCCAAAAAATGACGTAGCTCCGCACCGGAAGCTCGTACAGACTCGGGGGTGCTACCGTTGGAACGGCCGTAGTCGATATAGGGGGGACGTATCTTGGTTTCAAGTGTCTACGACCTTCCTATCACAAGTTATTCAGGAATATGTCATCCTCAAATATGTCATCGTGGTTTTTACCCCTATTCCTAACCCTAACCCTAACCCCTAACCCTAACCCTAACCCTAACCCTAACCCTAACCCTAACCCTAACCTCGTACACTCTCCAAACCACCTTCCGTATACACTAATTACACCACGCTGAACACGTAGGAAGTGTCCCCAGCTCTCTACGACCTTCCCAAGCTGAGATACACAAAATCATGACCAAAGGAAGTGACGTATCTCCGCAACGGAAGCTCGTACAGACTCGGGGGTGCTACCGTTGGAAAGGCCGGCCCACTATTTCAATTCAAGGACCTTGGTTTCAAGTCTCTACGACCTTCCGTTCAAAAGTTATTCACCAAAAAGTAAGTGAGCCCAGGCTCACTTTGGGTAAAACCCCCTAATCCTAACCCCCTAACCCCTAACCCTAACCCTAACCCTAACCCTAACCCTAACCCCTAACCCTAACCCTAACCCTAACCCTAACCCTAACCCAACCAACCACCAACCCAAACACCAACCCAAACACTAACCCTCACCTCTCCTCTATCCTTACCCTAACCAACACAGGGGGAGGCAAGCTCAAGGTTGGGCTTAGGCAACACATCTCACACTGGTTAAGGTCAGGGAAAGGGGCCAGGCTAGTGCGTCGTCACCTACCAATCCACCAAAATGCTCAAAAGTACAGTCAAATCAAATCCACTCCAAATTGCCTGAAACGTGCTCCTAACCACTTTCTGGGAACACCATTTAGTTAGGCATTTTTCACCTCCCTCCACACTTAGGCATTTTTCGATAAAAATTCACTCCATTCATTCTCTATGGAGAATAGCACACACTTGTATCTCCGGACAGGAACGTCCTACAGACTCGTGGCTGCTACCGTTGGAACGGCAATAGTCCATATATGCTAGACGAATGAGGGTTGCAAGTCTCTAGCACCTTCCCTTCAAAAGTTAGCAAACAAAAACCACTCGGCCAATCACAATCAATCACAAAACACACTTTGGCGAATATCTCCCGAACCGAACCTCGTACACTCTCCAAACCACCTTCCGTATACACTAATTACACCACGCTGAACACGTAGGAAGTGTCCCCAGCTCTCTACGACCTTCCCAAGCTGAGATACACAAAATCATGACCAAAGGAAGTGACGTATCTCCGCAACGGAAGCTCGTACACACTCGGGGGTGCTACCGTTGGAAAGGCCGGCCCACTATTTCAATTCAAGGACCTTGGTTTCAAGTCTCTACGACCTTCCGTTCAAAAGTTATTCACCAAAAAGTAAGTGAGCCCAGGCTCACTTTGGGTAAAACCCCCTAATCCTAACCCTAACCCTAACCCCCTAACCCTAACCCTAACCCTAACCCTAACCCTAACCCTAACCCTAACCCCCCCTCCACCAAAATGCTCAAAAGTACAGTCAAATCAAATCCACTCCAAATTGCCTGAAACGTGCTCCTAACCACTTTCTGGGAACACCATTTAGTTAGGCATTTTTCACCTCCCTCCACACTTAGGCATTTTTCGATAAAAATTCACTCCATTCATTCTCTATGGAGAATAGCACACACTTGTATCTCCGGACAGGAACGTCCTACAGACTCGTGGCTGCTACCGTTGGAACGGCAATAGTCCATATATGCTAGACGAATGAGGGTTGCAAGTCTCTAGCACCTTCCCTTCAAAAGTTATTCAACAAAAACCACTCGGCCAATCACAATCAATCACAAAACACACTTTGGCGAATATCTCCCGAACCGAACCTCGTACACTCTCCAAACCACCTTCCGTATACACTAATTACACCACGCTGAACACGTAGGAAGTGTCCCCAGCTCTCTACGACCTTCCCAAGCTGAGATACACAAAATCATGACCAAAGGAAGTGACGTATCTCCGCAACGGAAGCTCGTACACACTCGGGGGTGCTACCGTTGGAAAGGCCGGCCCACTATTTCAATTCAAGGACCTTGGTTTCAAGTCTCTACGACCTTCCGTTCAAAAGTTATTCACCAAAAAGTAAGTGAGCCCAGGCTCACTTTGGGTAAAACCCCCTAATCCTAACCCTAACCCTAACCCTAACCCTAACCCTAACCCTAACCCCTAACCCTAACCCTAACCCTAACCCTAACCCTAACCCTAACCCTAACCCTAACCCTAACCCTAACCCAAAAGTACAGTCAAATCAAATCCACTCCAAATTGCCTGAAACGTGCTCCTAACCACTTTCTGGGAACACCATTTAGTTAGGCATTTTTCACCTCCCTCCACACTTAGGCATTTTTCGCTTCAAAATCACCCCATTCATTCCGGATGGGAAATATCACACACTTGTATCTCCGGACAGGAACGTCCTACAGACTCGTGGCTGCTACCGTTGGAACGGCAATAGTCCATATATGCTAGACGAATGAGGGTTGCAAGTCTCTAGCACCTTCCCTTCAAAAGTTATTCAACAAAAACCACTCGGCCAATCACAATCAATCACAAAACACACTTTGGCCAATATCTCCCGAACCGAACCTCGTACACTCTCCAAACCACCTTCCGTATACACTAATTACACCACGCTGAACACGTAGCAAGTGTCCCCAGCTCTCTACGACCTTCCCAAGCTGAGATACACAAAATCATGACCAAAGGAAGTGACGTATCTCCGCAACGGAAGCGATTACACACTCGGGGGTGCTACCGTTGGAAAGCTTGACCCAGAGTGTTTATTCAAAAGTGTTGGATTCAAGTCTCTACGACCTTGCGTTCAAAAGTTATTAAAGAAAAACGAACTGCACCGGGGTGCAATTTCGGTAAAACCTCCTAATCCTAACCCTAACCCTAACCCTAACCCTAACCCCTAACCCTAACCCTAACCCTAACCCTAACCCCTAACCCTAACCCTAACCCTAACCCTAACCCTAACCCTAACCCTAACCCTAACCCCTAACCCAACCCAAACACCAACCCAAACACTAACCCTCACCTCTCCTCTATCCTTACCCTAACCAACACAGGGGGAGGCAAGCTCAAGGTTGGGCTTAGGCAACACATCTCACACTGGTTAAGGTCAGGGAAAGGGGCCAGGCTAGTGCGTCGTCACCTACCAATCCACCAAAATGCTCAAAAGTACAGTCAAATCAAATCCACTCCAAATTGCCTGAAACGTGCTCCTAACCACTTTCTGGGAACACCATTTAGTTAGGCATTTTTCACCTCCCTCCACACTTAGACAATTTTCGCTTGAATTTCACTCCATTCATTCTCTATGGAGAATAGCACACACTTGTATCTCCGGACAGGAACGTCCTACAGACTCGTGGCTGCTACCGTTGGAACGGCAATAGTCCATATATGCTAGACGAATGAGGGTTGCAAGTCTCTAGCACCTTCCCTTCAAAAGTTATGGACACTTAAACACTCGGCCAATCACAATCAATCACAAAACACACTTTGGCGAATATCTCCCGAACCGAACCTCGTACACTCTCCAAACCACCTTCCGTATACACTAATTACACCACGCTGAACACGTAGGAAGTGTCCCCAGCTCTCTACGACCTTCCCAAGCTGAGATACACAAAATCATGACCAAAGGAAGTGACGTATCTCCGCAACGGAAGCGAGTACAGACTCGGGGGTGCTACCGTTGGAAAGGCCGGCCCACTATTTCAATTCAAGGACCTTGGTTTCAAGTCTCTACGACCTTCCGTTCAAAAGTTATTCACCAAAAAGTAAGTGAGCCCAGGCTCACTTTGGGTAAAACCCCCTAATCCTAACCCTAACCCTAACCCTAACCCTAACCCTAACCCTAACCCTAACCCTAACCCTAACCCCCTGAAACGTGCTCCTAACCACTTTCTGGGAACACCATTTAGTTAGGCATTTTTCACCTCCCTCCACACTTAGGCATTTTTCGATAAAAATTCACTCCATTCATTCTCTATGGAGAATATCACACACTTGTATCTCCGGACAGGAACGTCCTACAGACTCGTGGCTGCTACCGTTGGAACGGCAATAGTCCATATATGCTAGACGAATGAGGGTTGCAAGTCTCTAGCACCTTCCCTTCAAAAGTTATTCAACAAAAACACTTGTCCATTCATGTCAATACGAATTCACACTTTGGCTAATATCTCCCGAACCGAACCTCGTACAGTCTCCAAACCACCTTCCGTATACACTAATTACACCACGCTGAACACGTAGGAAGTGTCCCCAGCTCTCTACGACCTTCCCAAGCTGAGATACACAAAATCATGACCAAAGGAAGTGACGTATCTCCGCAACGGAAGCTCGTACAGACTCGGGGGTGCTACCGTTGGAAAGGCCGGCCCACTATTTCAATTCAAGGACCTTGGTTTCAAGTCTCTACGACCTTCCGTTCAAAAGTTATTCACCAAAAAGTAAGTGAGCCCAGGCTCACTTTGGGTAAAACCCCCTAATCCTAACCCTAACCCTAACCCTAACCCTAACCCTAACCCTAACCCCTAACCCTAACCCTAACCCTAACCCTAACCCTATTCCTCCAAACTCACGGTTTGACTGAAAACAGGTCAAATATGCAGTTTGAGAGTGACCGAGGGCCGAAAGTGAAGCTTTCATTCAAAACAGGAGGAAAGGACAAGTTTTCAGTGAAAGCGGCCTGAACGTGAACTTTTCATTCAAATCAGCTCCATTGTCACGGTTTGACTCAAAACGGGTGTAATACGCAGTTTATGACTGAAAAAGGAGGAAAGGACAAGTTTTCAGTGAAAGAGGCCTGAAAGTCAAGTTTTCAGTGAAAGAGGCCTGACAGTCAAGTTTCCACTCAAAACAGCAGGAAAGGTCAAGTTTTGACTGAAAGAGGCCTGAACGTGAACTTTTCATTCAAATCAGCTCCAATGTCACGGTTTGACTGAAAACGGGTGTAACACGCAGTTTATGACTGAAAAAGGAGGAAAGGACAAGTTTTCAGTGAAAGCGGCCTGAATGTCAATTTTTCACTCAAAACAGCAGGAAAGGTCAAGTTTTGACTGAAAGAGGCCTGAACGTGAAGTTTTCATTCAAATCAGCTCCAATGTCACGGTTTGACTGAAAACGGGTGTAACACGCAGTTTATGACTGAAAAAGGAGGAAAGGACAAGTTTTCAGTGAAAGCGGCCTGAATGTCAAGTTTTCACTCAAAACAGTTGAAAAGGTCAAGTTTTGACGGAAATAGGCCTGAACATGAACTTTTCATTCAAATCCGCTCCAAACTCACGGTTGGATTCAAAACGGGTGTAATACGCAGTTTATGACTGAAAAAGGAGGAAAGGACAAGTTTTCAGTGAAAGAGGCCTGAAAGTCAAGTTTTCAGTGAAAGAGGCCTGAAAGTCAAGTTTCCACTCAAAACAGTTGAAAAGGTCAAGTTTTGACTGAAAAAGGCTTGAACGTGAAGTTTTCATTCAAATCAGCTCCAATGTCACGGTTTGACTCAAAACAGGTCAAATATGCAGTTTGAGACTGAACGAGGGCCGAAAGTGAAGCTTTCATTCAAAACAGGAGGAAAGGACAAGTTTTCAGTGAAAGCGGCCTGAATGTCAAGTTTTCAGTGAAAGAGGCCTGACAGTCAAGTTTCCACTCAAAACAGCAGGAAAGGTCAAGTTTTGACTGAAATAGGCCTGAACATGAACTTTTCATTCAAATCAGCTCCATTGTCACGGTTTGACTCAAAACGGGTGTAATACGCAGTTTATGACTGAAAAAGGAGGAAAGGACAAGTTTTCAGTGAAAGCGGCCTGAATGTCAAGTTTTCACTCAAAACAGTTGAAAAGATCAAGTTTAGACTGAAATAGGCCTGAACATGAACTTTTCATTCAAATCCGCTCCAAACTCACGGTTTGACTCAAAACGGGTGTAATACGCAGTTTATGACTGAAAAAGGAGGAAAGGACAAGTTTTCAGTGAAAGGGGCCTGAAAGTCAAGTTTCCACTCAAAACAGCAGGAAAGGTCAAGTTTTGACTGAAATAGGCCTGAACGTGAACTTTTCATTCAAATCAGCTCCAATGTCACGGTTTGACTGAAAACGGGTGTAATACGCAGTTTATGACTGAAAAAGGAGGAAATGAAAGTTTTCAGTTAAAGAGGCCTGAATGTCAAGTTTTCAGTGAAAGAGGCCTGAAAGTCAAGTTTCCACTCAAAACAGCAGGAAAGGTCAAGTTTTGACTGAAAGAGGCCTGAACGTGAAGTTTTCATTCAAATCAGCTCCAATGTCACGGTTTGACTCAAAACAGGTCAAATATGCAGTTTGAGACTGAACGAGGGCCGAAAGTGAAGCTTTCATTCAAAACAGGAGGAAAGGACAAGTTTTCAGTGAAAGCGGCCTGAATGTCAAGTTTTCACTCAAAACAGTTGAAAAGGTCAAGTTTTGACGGAAATTGGCCTGAACATGAACTTTTCATTCAAATCCGCTCCAAACTCACGGTTTGATTCAAAACGGGTGTAATACGCAGTTTATGACTGAAAAAGGAGGAAAGGACAAGTTTTCAGTGAAAGAGGCCTGAAAGTCAAGTTTTCAGTGAAAGAGGCCTGAATGTCAAGTTTTCACTCAAAACAGCAGGAAAGGTCAAGTTTTGACTGAAAGAGGCCTGAACGTGAAGTTTTCATTCAAATCAGCTCCAATGTCACGGTTTGACTGAAAACGGGTGTAACACGCAGTTTATGACTGAAAAAGGAGGAAAGGACAAGTTTTCAGTGAAAGCGGCCTGAATGTCAAGTTTTCACTCAAAACAGTTGAAAAGGTCAAGTTTTGACGGAAATTGGCCTGAACATGAACTTTTCATTCAAATCCGCTCCAAACTCACGGTTTGATTCAAAACGGGTGTAATACGCAGTTTATGACTGAAAAAGGAGGAAAGGACAAGTTTTCAGTGAAAGAGGCCTGAAAGTCAAGTTTTCAGTGAAAGAGGCCTGAAAGTCAAGTTTCCACTCAAAACAGTTGAAAAGGTCAAGTTTTGACTGAAAAAGGCTTGAACGTGAAGTTTTCATTCAAATCAGCTCCAATGTCACGGTTTGACTCAAAACAGGTCAAATATGCAATTTGAGACTGAACGAGGGCCGAAAGTGAAGCTTTCATTCAAAACAGGAGGAAAGGACAAGTTTTCAGTGAAAGCGGCCTGAATGTCAAGTTTTCAGTGAAAGAGGCCTGACAGTCAAGTTTCCACTCAAAACAGCAGGAAAGGTCAAGTTTTGACTTAAAGAGGCCTGAACGTGAAGTTTTCATTCAAATCAGCTCCAATGTCACGGTTTGACTGAAAACGGGTGTAACACGCAGTTTATGACTGAAAAAGGAGGAAAGGACAAGTTTTCAGTGAAAGCGGCCTGAATGTCAAGTTTTCACTCAAAACAGTTGAAAAGGTCAAGTTTTGACGGAAATAGGCCTGAACATGAACTTTTCATTCAAATCCGCTCCAAACTCACGGTTTGATTCAAAACGGGTGTAATACGCAGTTTATGACTGAAAAAGGAGGAAAGGACAAGTTTTCAGTGAAAGAGGCCTGAAAGTCAAGTTTTCAGTGAAAGAGGCCTGAAAGTCAAGTTTTCATTCAAATCAGCTCCAAAGTCACCGTTTGACTCAAAACAGGTGTAATACGCAGCTTATGACTGAATGAGGGGCGAAAGTGATGCATTCAATCAAAACAGGAGGAAAGGACAAGTTTTCAGTGATAGAGGCCTGAAAGTCAAGTTTCCACTCAAAACAGCAGGAAAGGTTTGACTCAAAACGAGTGTAATATTCAGTTTATGACTGAAAAAGGAGGAAAGGACAAGTTTTCAGTGAAAGAGGCCTGAATGTCAATTTTCAGTGAAAGAGGCCTGAAAGTCAAGTTTTCATTCAAATCAGCTCCAAAGTCACCGTTTGACTCAAAACAGGTGTAATACGCAGCTTATGACTGAATGACAGGCGAAAGTGATGCTTTTAATCAAAACAGGAGGAAAGTACAAGTTTTCAGTGAAAGAGGCCTGAAAGTCAAGTTTTCAGTGAAATATGCCTGAAAGTCAAGTTTCCACTCAAATCAGCTCCAAAGTCACGGTTTGACTGAAAGAGGCCTGTACGTGAAGTTTTCATTCAAATCAGCTCCAAAGTCACGGTTTGACTCAAAACAGGTGTAATACGCAGTTTATGACTGAAACAGGAGGAAAGGACAAGTTTTCAGTGAAAGAGGCCTGAAAGTCAAGTTTCCATTCAAAACAGCAGGAAAGGTCGAGTTTTGACTGAAAGAGGCCTGAACGTGAAGTTTTCATTCAAATCAGCTCCAAAGTCACGGTTTGACTCAAAACAGATGTAATACGCAGTTTATGACTGAAAGAGGGGCGAAAGTGAAGCTTTCATTCATAACAGGAGGAAAGGACACGTTTTCAGTGAAAGAGGCCTGAAAGTCAAGTTTCCACTCAAAACAGCAGTAAAGGTCAAGTTTTGACTGAAAGAGTCCTGAAAGTCAAGTTTCCACTCAAATCAGCTCCAAAGTCACGGTTTGACTGAAAGAGGCCTGAAAGTGAAGTTTTCATTCAAATCAGCTCCAAAGTCACGGTTTGACTCAAAACAGGTGTAATACGCAGTTTATGACTGAAACAGGAGAAAAGTACAAGTTTTCAGTGAAAGAGGCCTGAATGTCAGGTTTTCACTCAAAACAGCTCCAAACTCACGGTTTGACTCAAAACAGGTCAAATATGCAGTTTGACACTGAACGAGGGCCCAAAGTGAAGCTTTCATTCAAAACAGGAGGAAAGGACAAGTTTTCAGTGAAAGAGGCCTGAATGTCAAGTTTTCACTCAAAACAGGTGAAAAGGTCAAGTTTTGACTGAAATAGGCCTGAACGTGAACTTTTCATTCAAAACCGCTCCAAACTCACGGTTTGACTCAAAACAGGTCAAATATGCAGTTTGACACTGAACGAGGGCCCAAAGTGAAGCTTTCATTCAAAACAGGAGGAAAGGACAAGTTTTCAGTGAAAGAGGCCTTAATGTCAAGTTTTCACTCAAAACAGGTGAAAAGATTAAGTTTTGACTGAAATAGGCCTGAACGTGAAGTTTTCATTCAAATCATCTCCAAAGTCCTGGTTTGACTCAAAACAGGTGTAATACTGTGACTTCGGAGCCGATTTGGTTATAAACATCACTCTGGAGCTGATTTGGGTGAAAATGTCACTTTGGAGCTGATTTGTGTCAGATCTTGAATTTTCCACTTCATTTGAGTGAAAACGTCACTTTGGAGTTGATTTGGGCGAAAAGTTTTATTTTCCACCTCATTCGAGTGAAAACGTCACTTTGGAGGTGATTTGGGTGAAACGTCACTTTGGAGCTGTTTTGTTTGAAAACTTCACTTTCAGGCCTCTTTCACTGAAAACTTGAGTATTCCCCCTGTTTTGAGTGAAACCGTGACTTTTGGAGCTGATTTGAATGAAAACTTAACTTTCAGGCCTCTTTCAGTCATAACCTCCGCTTTCCTCCTGTTTTGAGTGGAACCGTGACTTTGGAGCTGATTTGAATGAAAACTTCACTTTCAGGCCTCTTTCACTGAAAACTTGCTTTTTCCACTGCATGTGAATGAAAAATTCATTTTCGCCACTTCATCACTTTGGAGCTGTTTTGTTTGAAAATTTGAGTTTTCCACCTCATTTGGGTGAAAACGTCACTTTGGAGCTGATTTGGGTGAAAAGGTCACTTCGGAGCTGATTTGAGTGAAATAGTCACTCCGGAGCGGATTTGGATCAAAACTTCACTTCGGAGTTGATTTGGGTTAAAACTTTGCTTTGGAGCTGATTTGGGTGAAAACTTCACTTCGGAGTTGATTTGGGTGAAAACGTCACTTTGGAGGTGATTTGGGTGAAACGTCACTTTGGAGCTGTTTTGTTTGAAAACTTCACTTTCAGGCCTCTTTCAGTCATAACCTCCGCTTTCCTCCTGTTTTGAGTGGAACCGTGACTTTGGAGCTGATTTGAATGAAAACTTCACTTTCAGGCCTCTTTCACTGAAAACTTGCTTTTTCCACCGCTATTTGAATGAAAACTTCACTTTCGCCACTTCGTCACTTTGGAGCTGTTTTGTTTGAAAATTTGAGTTTTCTACCTCATTTGGGTGAAAACGTAACTTTGGAGCTGATTTGGGTGAAAACTTGTGTTTTCCACCTCATTTGGTTGAAAACGTCACTTTGGAGCTGACTTGGGTGAAAAGGTCATTCCGGAGCTGATTTGGGTGCAAATGTCACTTTGGCACTGATTTGGGTGAGAACTTGAATTTTCCACCTCGTTTGGGTGAAAATTCAATTCAATTTTATTTATATAGCACCAAATCACAACAAAAGTCATCTCATGACACTTTACAAATAGAGCAGGTCTAGACCGACTCTTTATAATGTTATTACAGAGACACAACAGTTCCCACCATGAGCAAGCACTTTGGCGACAGTGGCAAGGAAAAACTTCCTTTTAAGAGGCAGAAACCTCGAGCAGAACAAGACTCTAGGTGGGCGGACATCTGCTTTGACCGGTTGGGTTTGAGAAAGAGAGAGAGGGAGAAAGAGACAGAGAGATTTTTTTTTTATTTTTACAAAAACACTTTATTTACATACTTCACATATTTACAGACAACTCAATAAAGTGCTAATTAAAAATAAGTTATCCAGTAAAAACCTGTGCAAAATGCAATTCATCATTATTAACAGAACAGACGATGTCTCCGTAGCACCAGCGCTGTCTAAAAGCGTCCAAATCACCAATGTGTTTAAAAAACCTGTATTCGAGCCACAGTCTGGCCCTGATGTTACAGAGCCAGATTGACCTGGCCTCCTTTCCCTCACGGTTCTCCACCCGGTTCTTCCTGCTCACATATATGGCCATCTTTGCTTCTCCTGAGAGGAAGTTTAGGAGCTGCCACTTCTCTCTGTTTGTCTTTTTGTAGCCAGCTCCCATGATAAAAACACTCTGAGAAAACTTCACACCAAAGAGACTAAAAACCAACGTCAGAAGAGTGAAGAACTCCGTGAGTCTCTGACACTCAGTAAAAACATGGAAGACAGTCTCGCGGAGATCACAGAATGGACACTTGTTAAAAACAGCAGGATTAAGAACAGAAATAAAAGCGTTGGAGGCGACGGCACCATGTAAAATCCTCCACTGTGGGCTGGGTCCGGTTTCCCCGGCCAGTCTTTTAGTCCACACAGTGGGGGGCCTGCTGCTCAGTCCTTTTCTGTTGGTGCTTTTTACACAGTTGGAATAAAAAGTATTTTTGTCCGCTCTGTGCAAAGTCAGTTTGTTTGGGTTAATGACAGTCAGCAGGGGGCCAGTCAGATCTCCTAACCCTGGGCTCAGGTAGATCTCCGGAAACGGGTCTGCGGGGTCCGGTTTGGTCGTTCCCCGGCTGTAGTCCATTAGGAGGCTCCTCTCCTCTCCAGAGAGCCTCTGCCTCCAGAGCTCCAGGACCCCCTGAGCCACCCGGACCGAGCGCAGACCCAACAAAGAGCTCAGGGCCACAGCATCGCTCAGCGCCGGCCCCGCCGCATCCACCAGCTGCTGTAGGCACAGGGTCCTGGACCTGCACAGCGCCCCCATCAGGCCGGGTGTGGCGCTGCTGCTGATGTCCAGCCTGGCCCCGTGTATCAGTGGCGCTTTCAACAACCATTGCAGAGAGTCAGACTTCTGGCACCTTTTTTTATTAAAAAGGGTCCAGGACTTAAAAGCACCCTGATAAAACGGAGGCAGCCCACTTAAATTTAAAAGTTTTAAATCAGTTAAGAACAGAGCAGCGTCCAGCCCCAGGTTGTTAGCACGTCTGAGAATGCAGCTGGCCATGTCTCTCCAGACTAAATCTGCTGGACCTGTTAGATATTTCTGTATAAATTGGAGCCTAAAAGTGGCTGTTCGGCTGGCCAGGTGGACGAGGCCCTGTCCCCCCTCCTCTCTGGCTAAAAATAGCACCCCTTGTGGCACCCAATGCAGACTGTCCCAAAAAAAATCCACCATTCTCCTCTGTATTTGTGCTAATAGGCCTGAGGGGGGGTCGATACATGTCAGACGGTGCCACAGTTGGGATGCCACAAGGTTGTTTAAAACCAGAACCCTACCTTTAAAAGACATTTGAGGGAGCAGCCATTTCCATTTGGAAAGTTTTCCCTCAATCTTTTCTGTGACGTTCTCCCAGTTCTTCTGGACCATGTTTTCTTTTCCCAGAAACACTCCCAGGTACTTTAGGCCGTCTCTCCTCCAGGCCAGGCTCTGGGGAAGAACTGGGAGACCGCCACGCCACTCACCGACAGCGAGGGCTTCACTCTTCTTCCAATTCACCCTCGCTGCCGATGCAATAGTAAATTTTTCCACCATAGTGGCTAAAAGGTCTGCCTCCGCCGATAAAAACAATGACGTCATCGGCGTATGCCGATAAAACAATGTTTCTACTAAAACCAGGTAAAACCAGTCCTTGTATGCTGGAGCGTATCTTGTTCAGTAGGGGTTCTAGGGAGAGTGCACAGAGCATCCCCGACAGAGCACAGCCCTGCCGGACCCCTCTACACACTCTAAAAGGAGCACACAGACCGCCGTTAAACTTCAGCACACTCTCCACGTCACTGTACAACACCTTGATCTTAGCTATGAAACCTGCGCTGAACCCAAACTTCTCCATGACCTTCCAGAGGAAGTTGTGCTCAACGCGGTCAAAAGCCTTTTCCTGGTATAGAGAAATCAGACCAGTGTTTATACTGAATGAGCTAGAGAACTCCAAAACATCCCTAATTAGGTAGACATTGTCTACCATGGACCTGCCGGGCACACAGTAGGTCTGGTCCCGATGGACGACCTGCTCCATAGCTCCCTTCAGCCTGTTGGCCAAGGCCTTGGACAGAAGCTTGTAATCCACATACAGCAAAGACACGGGGCGTCAGTTTTTGATGTCCTGAAGGTTTCCTTTCTTGGGCAAGAGCGTAAGAACAGCTCTGCGGCAGGACATCAGCATGGAACCAGAGGCCAGACTTTCATTAAAAACATCTAAAATATCTACACCTAAGATGTCCCAGAAGGCTTTATAAAACTCTATTGTCAGGCCGTCAATGCCGGGAGCCCTCCGACCCTGCATACTTTGCAGAGCGGCCTGAAGCTCCCGCATCTGCAGCGGCTCCTCGAGCTGGGAGTTAATATCTCCAGAGACCTGAGGCAGAACTCCTTCAGCAGTGTGTCCTCCTCCTCGTACTCAGTAGAATAGACAGTGGAGTAAAACTCCCCCGCTCGCCTTCTGATCTGGCCTGGCTCCATGAGCTCCTGCCCCGTGTCTGACAGCAAGGAGTGGATTACCTTCCTCTGTCCGTTCTTCTTCTCCAGGCCGAAGAAGAAGCTAGAGGGAGCATCCATCTCAGCGATGTTCTGAAATCGGGACCTGACCAGTGCACCCTGTACTTTACTGTCTAGCAGGTCGGCTAAAGCCAGTTTTTTTATCTTATTTTTATTCTTATTGTTTTAGCTTTTATATTCTACTTATTTGTTATCAAAACAATAGCACCTTCAGACCACAGCAAATTCCTTGTAATGAATGTTACTTGGCAATAAACAGTTTCTGATTCTGATTCTGATTTTACTTTGAGGACTTCAATATATCCTCGATCTCCTGTGGACTCACTCATTTTCTCTAGTTCCACTATATCACTCTCCAGGTCCTTCATAGATCTGGTGACGTCTCGTGTAACATTGAGGGTGTGCTGTTGACATAGAAGTTTAATTTCAGTCTTCCCATGGTCCCACCACTGCCTAAGACTGCTAAAATCACCCTTCCTCTGTCTAAAAACACCCCAGAAATACACGAGAACCTCCCTGAACTTTTTGTCACATGTTAAAACAGAATTAAAATGCCAATATGCACTTTTCGGCAAAATATTTCTAATAAAAACATGACATAAAAGCAGGGAATGATCCGTAAAACCAGCAGGTATAATTCTGTACATTTTAAATATATTAAAATGATGCTTAAAACAATAAATACGGTCAAGTCTGGCTGAGGAGATCCTACTCTCTCTGAGGTGGGACCATGTGTACTGTCTGCTGTCTGCGTGCATCCTCATCCACATGTCCACCAGGCCATGAGAGTGGACCAGCTGCCCCAGAGCATGCTGGGATGCTGGATGAGGCTCTGCGTGGTTGTGATCTAAAGACGCATTTTCAGTACAATTAAAATCCCCACCTAAGAATAAAAAATCCTCCGAGGCACAGCTATTTAAAACATCGTTGACTTTTTGTAAAAACAGCTTCCTTTCTGCACCGTTTGTTGGAGCATACACATTGATAAAAACAGCAGTGAAATGCTCAAACCGAGCTTTAGTTAAAAATAACCTCCCCTCAATAAAATGCTCGACCTCCAGCGAGACTGGAGAGAAGTTCCTGGAGAAGAGGAAGCCCACTCCTCCACTTAGAGTGGTGTTGTGGCTTAAAATGGCTTCCCCTTCCCACTCTCTCCTCCAGTCTGCCTCATTTCCAGAATCACTGTGTGTTTCTTGTAAAAACATGACATCAATGTGTTTCATTCTGGCAATTTCATAAATAAGTTCTCTCTTTCCTGCATCTCTGGCTCCATTGACATTTAAACTTCCCACTCTAAAGACGTCCATGTTAAGTGAGATATTAAAAACAACAATTAAAACCAATAAGTTAATTAAAACACACATTGGAGTTTTTGACATCATCACTGTTCATTTGTTTCTTTACTTTAAGCACAAGTTTTTTCAACCTAAAACCCTCCTGGTCAGTGAGGCCAGACTCCTCTCTTTGGCTCATATGGAGTCTGGCCGATGAATAAAACACTGATAAATCAGGGAAATGATCTTCCATTTTAACACCATGTTGGTTCTTTGTCTGTTGGAGAAACGACCTGATCTTTTCTGCAGTGTACAGCTTTCTCTGCTGGCTGCTGCTCAGTTTAAAACACGGCACATCACTGCTGTCCGACACACACTCCTCCTCACTCCCGCTTTCATCCATCTGCACCTGTTTCCTCACGGTGTCCTCCCCAACTTTACTTGTTTTTGCCTCACTGGCTGCATTTTTTGTTTGTCTCCTGCGTTTGTTAGCAGGTTTTGGTTTTGCTGTTGCTGCTGCTGCTGCTGCTGCCTCCTCCTCCATCTCCGCTTCCTCCACCTGCTCACTCCACACAACACTTTCCTCACCTGACTTATTTTCCTGTGTTTCACTTTCCTTACCTGCCTGTATCTCTCCTAACTTACCTGTCTCACTGACCTCACCTGTTCTGTTTATCTGTTCCACCCCCCCACTGTCACCTGTTTCTGATCCCTTTTCTACCCCAACCTCACTGTCCCCTACTTCACCTACACCCTCACCACCTTTTTCTTCATCACACCCACTTCCACCATGTACATTATCCCGTGACACCCCGTGTACCGGGTCAGACACGGCAGCCAAACGACGCGCCAAGGCGCGCGGAGCCGCAATTGGCCAAGCGGAAGTGGGGCCCGGCCCCGCGACAGCAGCCACCCCGGGCGGAGGGACCGCCGCCGGGGAGCCGGACCCGCCAGCAGCGGCCGCCCCCAGCCCCGAGACAACGGGCGGCCCCACCGCAGCGCCGGTCGCCCCCCCCGGACCAGGCCGAGCCGGATCACCGCGCCCCGGACAGGCCTTCACGGTGTGTCCCTCCTCACCGCAACCAAAGCACTTTATTACCGATGAGGTTGCAAATATCACATAGTCATAATCATCTACTTTAAGGTGGAAGCGGAGGTTGAGCTCCTCGTCCCGGTTGTTCAGTATCATATATAACTGTCTCCGGTGAGACACTACGTGCTTCAGTAACTGAGATCTGCATCCAGACAGGATCTTTTTAATGGGGGAAACCACTTTCCCATGTCTGGAGAGTTCTCTACTGAGAAACTCGTCGGTAATAAAAGGAGGGACATTTGACAAAACAACTTTGGTTGCGGGCTGCGTCAGCGGCAACACCGACACAAACATCCCGTTCACCGGAATACCTGTCTCGATGACGCGGTTCACCTTGTCCACCTGGTCCAGGAAGATAACGACGGCGCTGTTCATCCGCGCGGCCGATCTGACACTACCGTGTCCAACCCTGTCCCCCACCGCCAGCCCGATGTCCTCCACACTGCACGGGAAACCGGCGGAGATCTTAATACCGTGTTTCCGCGTGAGCCTAGAGAAGTCTCCATTTACCATGGCGTCTAAGACGCCGGCCAGCAGAGACACCGGCAGGAGACAAAGAAAACCCCAAACAAACCCCAAAAACCACAAAAGTGCTCCAACTATCAATTAAAGTAAACCACCACCAAGAAACTACTTTAAATTAAACATATTACTGAAAAAAATAAACAAAAAAAAAAAGTACGAAATCCACTCACTCAGCGTCTCACTCACACACCACAATCTCCCAGCATGCACTCTGAGAGACAGAGAGACAGAGAGAGAGATAGACGTAGAGAGACAGATAGACAGACAGACAAGACAGACCAACAGACAGACAGGCAGATGTATGGCAGCACTAGCAGTAGAAATAGCAGCTATAATTATAATGATAATGGAAATATGACTGATAATAGTAGTTACAGCTGTAATAATAGATTAATAATAGCAATAACAGCTTTAATAGTAACAGAACTACGACTAAACATAATAACTGTAGTGATGAGAGTCAGGCAGGCCCATGGCAGCAGCACCCAGGCGTACCAGGACCACGATCCACAGGAACCTGCGAGACAACAAAGCACAAAGAAACTCCGGGGAAGATATAAAGTTAGTAACATGCATTGGACTGTGATGAATGTGCAAAGATGAAGAGGGAGAGGAGGAAAGCTCAGTGCATCATGGGAAGTCCCCCAGCAGTCTAGGTCTATACTGCATAACTAACTATAAGCGTTATCAAAAAGCAAAGTTTTAAGTCTACTCTTAAAAGTAGAGAGTGTGTCTGCCTCCCAGACCCAAACTGGGAGCCGATTCAACAGGAGGGGAGCTTGATAGCTGAAGGCGCTGATTTGGGTGAGAACTTGAGTTTTCCACCTCATTTGAGTGAAAATGTCACTTCGGAACTGATTTGAGTGAAAATGTCACTTTGGAGCTGATTTGGGTGAAAAAGTCACTTCGGAGCTTGTTTGGGTGAAAATGGCAGTTCGGAGCTGATTTGGGTGAAAAAGTCACTTCGGAGCTTATTTGGGTGAAAATGGCAGTTCGGAGCTGATTTGGGTGAAAACTTCAGTTTTCCACCTCATTTAAGTGAAAACGTCACTCTGGAGCCGATTTCAGTGAACATGTCAGTTTTCCAACTCATTTAAGTGAAAACATCAATCTGGAGCTGATTTGGGTGAAAACTCCACTCTGGAGCTTAATTCAGTGATCATTTGACTTCTCCTACCTATTTGGGTGAAAACGTCACTTTGGAGCTGATATCAGTGAAAACTTCAACTTTGAATGTATTTCAGTGAAAACTTCATTTGCTCACCTATTTGAATGATACCTTCACATTGGAGCTGATCTGACTGAAAAATTCAGTTTTGGGCGTATTTCAGTGATAACTTGAGTTTTCCCACTTATTTTAATGATGACACTTAGCTGATTTATGTAAAAACCTGACTTTTCCCACTTAATCGCGTGATAATTTCACTTTTTCAGATGATTTTAGTGGTAACTTGACTTTTGAACTCATTTGAGTGAAAACTTCAGTTTTGTGCTTATTTGAGTGACAACTTCACCTTTTCCGCTTTAAAAGTTTCTATCATTTTTTTTCTGCAGGATTTCACTTCAGTCCACTTCTGAACTCATTTTGTTGAGATATTTACAAAACTGTGATGAGTTATCATTTCAACCTGGTGTGTTTCAGGTGTTTTTTTTATTATGAACTTATTGCACTGAAACAATGTCAAAAGCCTGCTGTCTGGAGAAAAATCTTTAAAGAAATTCAAATCACACCATTTGTGTTTTGATATTCATCCCCCTTTCAATCATTCAAATGTAGAAATTTGTTTTTGAGAGCTTTCGGAAAGAAAAGACAGATTAAAGTGGAAAAACAAGAATTCAAATTCAATTCTTGAATTTCGAGACAGGAAGATGGGTATGACATGCAACTGTAATTTTTTAGTCTTCTGTTTATTCGATTGTATTCCATTTGACTAAATTTGACACTCTACCTGGAAGTGGTTGCTGTAAGCTGTTTTCCCTGACTGACTTCATGTCTTTTTGGTTCTTAAATTTGCTTTGATTCATTTTAAACATTTTAAACATTTGAAACATTTTTTAAAAAGTTACTATTGACTTGGTCCCCATCTATCAGATGTAAAGATCAACCCCACCTGGAGACAGGACCCTATAAACTGTAAATGGTAAATGGTCATCACTGGTAGCGTCCTTCAACCTTAACGGTTCCCAAAGCGCTTTACAGATTAGGTCACATTCACTTACACATTCACACCCCAATGGCGACCGAGCTGCCATGCAAGGTGGTGGTCTAGATCGGGAGCAAGTTAGGGTTCAGTGTCTTGGACACTTGGACATGATGGGGGAACCCCCAACCCGCACTACCCTGCTGCTCTACCTCCTGTGCGACAGTGCTAACCACTGCGCCACCATGCCGCCTGACCTCCCAAGTCATATTTGGGTGGTTCACTGCTAATACACATACACTCAGGTACTTATACTTTGAAAAGCATGTTGTGAGAGTGTTCTTACATACCATTGTCCATATAAACCATATCACACTCAGGCAGCTACACACATACAGTACCAATGTAACATGTTGGTAGATTTTAAATTTCCAACCATGTTGGGTGTACCAAGCACTAGTCTTGTCTGATTCAGGTCTCTGACAGCCGTCTGAATGTGGTTGCTCTCAGTCATCATCTGTAGCAGATAAAGCACGGAGGAAAGAGACAATTAATGGACAGGTACTAGGAATGTACCATTAGAGAGGATATTTGAGGTTTCAAAAGAAGAAACCATCCTACTGTTAACAAAAAGCATGAGAAGAAAACTTTGCTTTGAACCTTACTGGATCATTTTGTGAGATATAGACTGTCAATGCAACATATGAAAAAACAATGAAAACAATCCACTCTGAAACTGTTCTTTAGCGACTTGACAGGCCAAATGATTATGGTCTGTAGACTATGAAAACCATAATTTATTACTTCATTGTTTATCTACTGCCAACTCACTTGCTTGAATAGTGGCCCTCCACCTGCAAGTGGGGGTGTACGCTTTTTTTCCCTGAGTGACTTCATGTCTTTGTGGTTCTTAAATTTAATTTGATTCATATTGTCTCGCCTTCCATTTATTACTAGTGACTGGGTCCCCATCTATCAGATGTAACTGAACAACCACACGCATTCAACTAACATACAGATCAAATGCAGGTGGTCCAAGTATTCTTAAAAACCAAAGCATTGCCACTATCAACCCCTCCTGGGGACAAGACCCTGTAAACTGTAAGGACCTCCCAAGTCATATTTGGGTGGTTCACTGCTTAACCCACATACGTGTGTGTGTGTGTGTATCCTTATCTTGAGAGAGTGATGTTTTCCTGCCTTCCATTTATTACTAGTGACTGGGTCCCCATCTATCAGTTGTAACTAAACAGCTTACCACACACATTCAACTAACATACAGATCAAATGATTGAGATCAAGTATACATTTATACACAGTCTTTATGTATGTGGCCGTGTAGTTGCACTGTGGAGCTACAACAAATCCCACCAAGGATTACTTCCAGATTTGAAAGTAAAGGATGGCTTTTTTCTCCCATTATTTGCGAAGGAACAAGACAATGCACGTTAATTGAAAAATGAAATGAAAGTCAGCTGATCGACTCCATTACGATTAACCCTAGCAATCTTCCACCCCTATTCCAATTCTGATAAGCAATAAGCAGGTTCAAAGTATTCCAAGACACTTCGGCGGATGAAATAACTACTTTATAGATTACTTCCACCAATACTGTGAACTACCTCAACTATGTAGTTTTTGAGAAATCCAATGTCCCTTTTTTGTCCCATGTTTCTTTAAATCAGAAATCACTGGGTAGAGCACATACCATACAGGCTGAGGCCTCCCTGCAGTGTCCTGGGTTCGATTCCGACCTGGGCCCTTTGCTGCATGTCATGCTCTCTCGCTTTTTTGCATTTCCTGTCTCTAGGCAAGCTGTCACTATCAAATAACTGGTCAAAAAACGTCTTTAAAAAAACAATCACAATTGTCTAAGCCCAAGATGCAGCAATAGTGCACTTGCAAAATAGTGTCTGTGGGGAACCTGGTCAAACATTTGCACATCAGGAGGCGAGCCCTGGCATTAAAATGGTTAAATCCTAAGAAAACACCACTAAACAACGTATGTAGACTATGTGATACAACTTTTGCTGTTAAAAAAGACAAACATAACTTGATCATCGGTGTTAGAGGTGAAGCTTACCTATGCTTTAGCTTTAGAGAAGCTCACTGGACCCATTAAAACCACAGACAATCCAAATCTTTGTCAAAACTTGCCAGAGGCTGCTAGCTCGGAGGTTGTTGATATTATTGTTTCACGTAGTGACAGGGACATTGAAAACAGTAGCGGAAGCAGAGGAGAATGGCAACTGAAATAGTTGCCAGACTTATCCAAGCAGCCTACATCCAGTGAGTCAGACTACTAATGAGTTGGTTGATGTGTGGAGTGATCACTTAACTTCTTACCATCATTATCATAACTTAACTTTGACTTCCTGTGTGCAATGCACAGGATGTTTTTAGGAATTTAGGATGTTTTAGGATGTTGATATTTGAACTTTTTACAATTAAAAACATTTCACTGTAGTAGCACATGTGCCATTATTAGATTTTTTTTCCATTTGTTTTTTATCTTTTGTTTCTGGCTTTTCATATTCAACTGACTTAAGGTTGCTTTGATGTGGCAATTAACACACAAATAAATTCATCTTTGAAATGCTGAATGATTTTTTTTGTCATATTTTCATGTCACATCTTTGGTTAAGCCATATGCTATTTGCATATTTTAAAATCTTCTATCCAATGTGCAGACAAAGCAATTTCAATTGCTTGTCCTGGCTTCTCAGAGTTGGTCCTTATTCATCCCCAGGCACTGCTCATGGACCCATCTTTCACAGGTGTCACACTGTATCTGTAACATGAAATAAAATGGAAATAATGAAGTAGATGTGCAACAGAAAATCATTTGTAGGAAGGGCAATGTATATTTATAATAATTTTCTATTTAGATTTCTATATGGCAATTTATGTCCACTACATTACATGTAGCAGTAGTTTGTGGTATTCTGGCCTCAAAGACCAATTTCATATATCAAATTATCATTAAGCCTTTGATATTTGAGGTACATCTTCCTTAGAGCATTCTTCATTTTCGACCCATCAGTATCTATATGCAATTTATTAAACAATTGACATATATAATATTTAAGTTTAAGTCCTTGCAACAAACAATATTATGTAACATAGACTCCAAGACCTGCCTGAGATCTCACAAAACCTATTTCTGATAAGAATGGCAGAAGTGTTTTGTGCATGTTCATTTTACTAAGGTGTGTAAATGATATTCAAAACCGTCTTCATGTGTTTGGAGGTGGTTCCATAAAGCCCCAGTAGAAGATAAATAAGGACTTTTTTGAACTGTGAATCATGCAAAGCTACTCTAGTATAATCCCAGAATAAAAATATAGAGCTGAAATGAGCAGAATATGGGACCTTTTTGAATTCTCTCCAAAATGTAAGGTAATTCATTCATTTCCAAAATGGACAGTGAAAGAAGAACTGTACTTACTGGTGTATTTCTTGTTTATGTCTGTCTGAAAAAGAGACGTTTTTAGCTCGTCATTGTCTAGACTGCCGATGTTTTCTCCTTGTGTCAGTGAGCTACATAACATCCAATTGTAAATTCCATTGCAGAGGACAGCAAAAAGTTAAAATATTTCAACCTGGACAGCAATGGCGTCTACCATTACTGTCGCTGGTATTCTCTGCCAGCTTCAGCAAATTTTACCGACCTGCTCTCGTCCACTAAAATGTTATCCGGTTTGCCGTCGGTCTGAATCCATGTGAATGCTTTGTGGCTCCAAGGACTACAGACCCGTGGCACTGACCTCCCACATCATGAAGACCCTGGAGAGACTCGTCCTGGAGCAGCTCCGGCCCTTGGTCAAGCCACACTTGGACCCCCTTCAGTTCGCCTATCAGCCCCGACTTGGAGTGGAGGGTGCCATCATCTACCTGCTAAACCGCGTCGACGCCCACCTGGATAAGCCGGCGAGCACTGCGAGTCATGTTTTTTGACTTCTCCAGTGCGTTCAACACCATCCATCCAGCTCTACTGGGTGAGAAGCTGACAGGGATGCAGGTGGATGCCCCCCTAGTGTCCTGGATTGTCAACTACCTGACTGGCAGACCACAGTATGTGCGCTTACAACACTGTGTGTCAGACAGAGTGGTCAGCAACACCGGGGCCCCGCAGGGGACTGTCCTCTCTCCCTTCCTCTTCATCATCTACACCACAGACTTCACACTACTGCACAGAGACCTGCCATCTTCAGAAGTTTTGTGATGACAGCAATAGTTGGATGTATCAGTAAGGGTGATGAGGATGAGTACAGGGCTGCTGCAGAGCCATCTGCAGCTCAACGTGACAAAGACAAAGGAGCTGACTGTGGATCTGAGGAGGACCAAGGTGCCGATGACCCCTGTTTCCATCCAAGGGGTCAGTGTGGACCTTGTAGAGGATTACAAGTACCTGGGAGTTCACATAGACAATAAACTGGACTGGGCGGTGAACACTAATGCCCTCTACAAGAAGGGCCAGAGCCGTCTCTATTTTCTGAGGCGGCTGATGTCCTTCAACATCTGCCGGACTATGCTGAGGACGTTTTCTGAGTCTGTGGTGTGCCAGTGCTATCCTCTATGCTGTTGCATGCTGGGGCAGCAGGCTGAGGGTGGCGGACTCCAACAGACTCAATAAACTGATCCGCAAGCCCAGTGACATTGTGGGGGTGGAGCTGGACTCTCTGACGGTGGTGTCAGAGAGGGCAATGTTGTCCAAGCTGTGGGTCATCTTGGACAATGTCTCACATCCTCTCCATGACGTACTGGTCAGGCAAAAGAGCACCTAGAGTGGGAGACTAATTCCTCCCAAATGTACAACTGAGCGCCACAGGAAATCATTCCTGCCTGTGGCCCTCAAACTGTTCAACTCCTCCCTCTGCGTGTCAGACACTCAGAAGAAACGTACTAACGACTATTTTCCCCTCGGTCAGCAACTACTACCTCATTATTTATTCTATATTTATATTTACACTTGAACTGTGCACTTCTGACTGTTACTGACTTAAAGATTACAATAATTCACCAGGGCAATACATATATATACATACATATACATTGTTATATTTTTTACTTTAATTTTTTACTTAAATATTGTAAATATGTATATTTTTTATTTTCTATTTGTTATTTTTATATTTGTACATACTTTTAGTTGCTACTTTCTACTCTTGAATGGGAGCACCAGTACTGTACAATTTCCCCCCGGGGATCAATAAAGTAATTCTGATCTGATCTGATCTGATCTGAAAAAACACCACTGTCACCACAACCCCAGCTTTTATTTTGAAAGTAGAAGGAAGGGTCTAACAGGATGACCCTTCATGTCCAGGTCACAGGTCAGTTTGAGTTTGAGCGCTGGGGGGGTTAGACTACCAGCTTTGATCATTATGAGCATGAGAATCCCTGGTGCTGTTGAAAACAGTGACACGATTACCCTTCATGCTCAAATGATCTGTTATGTTCATGCACACAAATCTGATTCTCTTTGCGCTTACAAATCCTGTATGTATGTGCTGTCAAAGGTTGACTTGCAGACTGAGAAAAGCTCAAATTTATTTTCTGCTCTCACATCTTTTGTCGTTAATATACATTCATAATAAACTAACCTCTTAGTAATATTCCAGGTGTGGGTTATTGTTAATTCTCAGTATATTCCCCTCCCAGTCATTAATTTCTCAGAACCCCAAGATGATGCTTTCAAAATAATGTATGTTTATTCAACAGATAAACATTGATAAGTAATGTAACAGATGTAATGTACATAGGGCCTCTAGCTGAAGCTAATTTGCAACCCCTCCACATGTCTTGTTTTGCCAGACCTACATTCCAAAAACCCATATTCAGTATATGGACAGCATCATAGACTGTTTTACATTCCCTGAGGCTTTTTCAAGTCGATACATACCCATATAAATATTGAAAGGGTTAATGATCGCTGTAAACATTCCTCTAAATATGCTTTAGGAAGTGATCTCTTCATGGCCCCGGGACACAAGGAACTATCATAGTGACCAATAACTGTTACAATTTACATATGGGCAAGTGAGTGTTGTCAAGGTCCACATTTGGTTTTAACTTAAAATACCACATAAGTATATTACATATTTTATTTACATGATGGTACCTCAGTAAACATTTTCCTAATAGCTTCATGGTCTCAATCACTAGTCTTCAGCATGATGTTCATTTTGGAAATGGTCCCATTTAGAGTAAAATAGATGATACAGCAGGGTATACTTTAGGGCATGGCTACCTTGTGATTTACAAGTTGCCACCATGGCGGCCTGTCAATCAGGATAGAGATGTTTGGTTGTACTAAAAGACACTCTAGGAGTCAGCTGTTCATGTTTTCGGGTAAATACATTTACAAGCTAACATTGTTAGCAGCTACTTCGCACAGTGTAGCCAGGAACCAGATGCAGTCTCAGGATGAGAGATTTAGATTAAATCATCTCTGGTGTCTGTATTTCTTAGGTATTACCAGCAAATAAGAAGAATTAATGGAATAAAATGTACCCATTTCCTATAAAGACATCACTATATGTTTTGCTTTTTGATTGATAAAGCATGTAATGTCCTCAATCTTTCACAGTCAGACCTTGGCAGCAGTATTTTTCCCTCTTCTCGTCCTGACCTGTGTGTTGGAGGCCATGCGTCATGATTCATCTGCCAGCCGCCGGAAGGCAAAAACCCCTCAATGTCGCCCCCCACAGCCGGCCCGAGGGACCTCTGCTTCAACACCCCGGTCAAGACGGAGCCGAGTTTCAAGTGAGAGGGACTGAAGACATTTGAGTTAATGATTATGTTCCAGTCATAGAAATAAATCACTGCTTTTGTCAAAACTAAATATAAGGAAAAAAAAACAAAAAACAAGTTAGGCCATTTAACAAAACTATTATTTACAACCATACTCTAAAAGCCAAAACTAAATAAAATATTAAATATTCCCTCTGGTGAAGTAGAACATTTGACCTGTTTGTTATCTTCATTCCTGTAGAGGAAAACCTACCTGTCCTGCCATCACAGCAAACAGTCAAACACTATCTGTTATCCAGGGCAGCCTCCTGTATCTCCCAAGAAGAGAAGGTTTCGACCAGGAACCAAGGCCTTAATGGAGATCCGCA
Organism: Enoplosus armatus; assembly: GCF_043641665.1. Taxonomy (NCBI): domain Eukaryota; kingdom Metazoa; phylum Chordata; class Actinopteri; order Centrarchiformes; family Enoplosidae; genus Enoplosus; species Enoplosus armatus. The sequence continues at coordinate 47,585 of NW_027261241.1, read as the reverse complement.
GGTACCAGAAGAGCACTGATCTTCTGCTCAGGAAGGGACCCTTCTCTCGCCTGGTGAGTCAAACAGCAGCAAACCATGGGGAGAATATGATAGCAGTACCTGTATGTCTTCACCCCCTTTCACACATGCAGCTTCATCCAATCATCTGGAAGAAGCGTGAACAGGAGCAAGACTCGGTATTGAAAAGACGATGTGGCAAATTGCTCCCTTGGAGATATTCTTAGCAATTTCCCTTGAAAAGTGAGTTTTATGGGTGCCCACAATGACAGTCCTCTGTCTGTCTGACTGTGGACCTTTGTTGCATGTCTGTCTCCTTCTCTCCTGTCATCTCTGTACTGTCAGAATGACAAATGAGGGCATGAAAATGGGCAAAATGTATATGCACACTCAGGGCTCTACGCTTACATTTATTGTAAATAAAGAAATGTAGGGGCACAGATGAAAATTATGGGGTACAGTTTTGTTTGTTTTTTAAGGAAAAAACAGCATGTCTTTTTTTTTTTTTAAAACATAGAGTACGTGTAAGACACAAGCTCAGCTGACAGAACCATAGACTGTATATAAAGATGGACGACATGACAGCTCCCCAAAAGTGAAGCCAAATCATCTCAATCACCCCCCTGCTGGCTGGTTGCAGGATAGGTCATAAGCCCCATCCCTCATTGTCACCTCCTTTGGTAATAGAGAGCCAATGAAGGGAAGCTAAAATTGGTGTGATATGATAAAATGTTTTAGTTTTAGTTAAGATCCTAGCTGCAGCATTCTGATCTTGGGCTGAACAATTAATCGAAATTTTATCAAAATCGCAATATGACAAAGTGCAATATGCAAATCACACAAGTTTGCAATTTTTTGATAAAGGTAAAATGTGTCTCAATATACCATTTATAAATGAAGCACTGAGGTGCTACAGTGATGCCCCAGCCTACAAATAATCAAAATCTCCAGATGTATGGTAACATGCTTGTTTGATACAGACACACCATCGTAAAATGTTCAAGTTTTTTCAGTGAAAATGTCAAAATTACCATTCCCTCTAAATCGTGACTCATATCGCAATATCTGTCAAGATTATCACAATATGATTTTCTTCGCATATCGTTCAGCCCTATTCTGAACTATTTGAAGCCTTTTAGTACCTGCACGTGGCACACCTGACGACAAGACATTATAACAATCAAGTCTGAATGAAACAAAGGCATGAATTAGGATCTCTGCAAAATTTTTGCTTTGTTGCATAGGTGGAAAAAGCCATCTTGACGATTTATTTTTGTTTTATGAGAGTTACTGTTACTTGATTATATCATATATATGTATGTATTTATATTAATTTGACACTAGCAGCTGTTTGCACTCGTAAACGTCATGTCACGATGAAAGCAGTTGAACTGGATGTAGCCTACATTCAACAATAAAAACAAGTAATATCAAGGTCAAATGTTATTATGGAATGTGGTTAGAACAGCACCTTACAAGGCACAACACAAAGTTTGGTCGGGCATTTGATCATTTTGAATATTTAATACAACAGGGGCAGCTTCCTGGATAGGAACGCACATGCGCTACAATGAAGCCCAGAAACGACACTGACTCGGCATGAAAATCGCACTTCTTGGCCTTGACATACAGCCTGTGCTCCAACAACCATGACAATACCTGGCGAACATGAGTAATATGGGTCTCCTCATCCGGCGAGTAAACCAGAATGTCATCCAGGTATAAATAAACGAAATGGTCAAGAAAGTCTCTCAATACATCATTAACTAGGTTTTGAAATACTGCCGGAGTGACCCGTTGGTGTGTTGAATCCTGTCTTCCACTCATCCCCCTCTCTGATGCGGACAAGGTAGTAGGCGTTTCGGAGGTCGAGTTTGGTGAAGATCTTGGCCGACTGTAACTGCTCAAACGCCGAGGACATGAGCGGGAGAGGGTACCGGTTCTTTACGGTAATGTCATTAAGGGGAGCATAGTCAATACAGGGTCTCAACGGCCTGTCCTTTTTCCGCACAAAGAAGAAACCAGCTCCCACCAGTGACGAGGACGGTCGAATAAGACCCGCTTTTAGGGAGGTCTCGATGTAATCCTCCATAGCCCTCCTCTCTGGTCCCGAGATGGAGTAGAGACGCCCCCTGCGTAAGGTGGCACCTGGAATGAGGTCAATGGGACAGTCATAGGGTCTGTGAGGAGGAAGAGATGTGGCCTTATCTTTGCTAAAGACCTCTCCTAGGTCATAGTAACTGGCAGGAACACTGGATAGGTCGGGAGCCTGAGCGGGTTCTGGAGGGGGAGACCCAACAACACTCTCCAGAGAACCGACCCAGTGTCACCCTCCTCTCAGGCCGCAGACAGCTAAGTTTACAGCTCTCTCCCTACCCCATGATGGAGCCAGTGTTCCAATCTACATGGGGATTGTGTTTGCACAGCCGCGGGAAACCTAAAACTAACAATTGGAGAGCAGAATCAAAAAGATGGAAACTTAACTGTTCATGGTGACCATCAATGTTTATCAGCTCGGTCTTATGCATGACATGAAATAAGGTTTTGCCGTCAAGTGCGCTTGCCTCAAGAGGGCAAGGTAATAGCTCTGATCTTAATCCCAGTTCTTTAGCAAGACCCCAAGCCATCAGGCTTTCATCCGCCCCTGAGTCAATAAAAACCTTCTTGGTCCATGTGGTGCCGTTGTGTGTGAATAATACCTTAGTGGGAGTCCGAGGTGGGAATTTTGCAGGCAGACGACTCACCAGTGGCCTCCTGTAGGTGTCGCTGTCGCTCCTCGGAGGTGATCTTGGTCCGCCCCAGCTGCATGGGCTCCACACCGGAAGCAGGAAGAGCAGACCGGAGACGAACAGGCGGGTAGTTTCCCCGCGATGAGTGCCCCTCGTGGCGATGGTGGCTAACTGCGGAGGCCATCCTTTAGCTGGTCCGGTCCCGCAGTCGACTGTCCACTCTAATGGCCATGGCAATAACAGAGTCCAGATCTTGTGGTAGGTCTAGAGGGGCTAGATGGTCTTGAATGAGGTCAGACAGTCCTTCAGTAAAAGCGTCAAATAACGCTGGGTCGTTCCAACCGCTGTCTGCAGCTATAGTGCAGAACTCAACAGCATAGTCAGACACAGGGCGGTTGTCTTGTACTAACCTCTTCAGGGCTCGGGCTGCCTCCCATCCGGGTGTGGTGTGGTTGAAGATTTTGTCTATCTATGAACAGCTCCGGCAAGTTGCACACTGGGGATTCCTGAGTTAACTGACAAAGTTAACAGAAAATCCCTCCAGAAAAGTGGAGGAACAAAACTGGTAAAACCAAGACAGCAAAGTGAACAAAATGACAAGAACACTGAAACCACTCACACAGGGACTAACAGGCAATCTTGACGTGGTATCACGGCTGGTTATCATGACACTGAGGACATGACGAACTGGCACAAGACAAAGGGAGACTATTTAAACATGAGGTGAGTGAACACAGGTGGAAACAATCAGGGCAGTACTGACAATCACAAAGGCGGGAAACACGAGGGCAAGTAAAGTAAAGTAGTAAAGTAAAGTGATCTGAAACGAGAGGAAACACAGTTACTACAAAATAAAACAGGAAATGACAAGACAGCATGACTAAACGAGACAAAAACTGTAACTTAACTTAACGTAAATGACGAGACATGACATAAACAAGCTAAATTCACTGAAAATGTACATAGTTTCTACAGTGAATGTAACTAAGAACTTGTTTTGGTTTTTGACAAACTCTCGGAAAGATTGTGGGGAAAAGACAATTATCTTGTCATCACAATGAATTATAGAAAACAATGCCCTGGGTTTGGTATTTTAATACAAATTGTTCATCAGAAATAAAGTGTGTAATTTCTTTGACCGAACTTCAACAGTTTTTAATCCTCGTCCTCCCAGGCTGCAGAGGCGTTTCTTGTCATGTTATTCTCAGATGCCAGTCTGTGTGCCATCCACGCCAAGCGGGTCACTGTGTTCCCCCGTGACATTCAGCTGGCCAGGAGGATCCGCGGGGTGGATAACCTCTAAAAACACCGCAGTACAGGGTGGACACGCGAATACCAGCAAAAGGAATGACATTCTGACATCCTTTACACTTCAGTCTGTTCTGATTCAATTCAATTCAATTCAATTTTATTTATATAGCGCCAAATCACAACAAAAGTCATCTCATGACACTTTACAAATAGAGCAGGTCTAGACCAACTCTTTATGATGTTATTACAGAGACCCAACAGTTCCCACTATGAGCAAGCACTTTGGCGACAGTGGCAGGGAAAAACTTCCTTTTAAGAGGCAGAAACCTCGAGCCGAACCAGACTCTAGGTGGGCGGTCATCTGCTTTGACTGGTTGGGTTTGAGAGAGAGAGAGGGAGAGAGAGAGAGAGAGACATAGAGAGGGAGGGAGAAAGAGAGAGGGGGAGAGACAGACAGACAGACAGAAAGAGACAGAGAGAGAGAGATAGACGTAGAGACACAGATAGACAGACCGACAGACCAACAGACAGACAGGCAGAGATGTATGGCAGCACTAGCAGTAGAAATAGCAGCTATAATTATAATAATACTGGAAATATGACTGATAATAGTAGTTACAGCTGTAATAATAGCTGAGATTAATAATAGCAATAACAGCTTTAATAGTAACAGAACTACAACTAAACATAATAACTGTAGTGATGAGAGTCAGGCAGGCCCATGGCAGCAGCACCCAGGCATACCAGGACCACGATCCAAAGTAACCTGCGAGACAAGACAGCACAAAGAAATTCCGGGGAAGATTTAAAGTTAGTAACGTGCATTGGACTGTGATGAATGTGCAAAGATGAAGAGGGAGAGGAGGAAAGCTCAATGCATCATGGGAAGTCCCCCAGCAGTCTAGGCCTATAGCAGCATAACTAGGGGCTGGTCCAGGCAGGCCTGAGCCAGCCCTAACTATAAGCGTCATCAAAAAGCAAGGTTTTAAGCCTACTCTTAAATGTAGAGAGTGTGTCTGCCTCCCGGACCCAAACAGATAGCTGAAAGCTCTGGCTCCTGTTCTGCTTTTGGAGACTCTAGGAACCACAAGCAACCCTGCATTCTGGGAGCGCAGTGCTCTAGTGGGGTACTATGAGCTCTTTAAGATATGATGGTGCCTGACCAGTAAGAGCTTTGTAAGTCAGGAGAAGGATTTTAAACTCTATTCTAGATTTTACAGGGAGCCAGTGCAGCAAAGCTAACACAGGAGAAATATGATCTCTTTTCCTGGTTCCTGTCAGTACACGTGCCGCAGCGTTCTGGATCAGCTGGAGAGTCCTCAGGGACTTATTGGGACAGCCTGATAATAAGGAATTGCAATAATCCAGCCTAGACGTGACAAATGCATGGACAAATTTTTCTTCATCTGTTTGAGACAGGACCTTCCTGATTTTTGCAATGTTACGGAGGTGAAAGAAGGCAGTCCTTGAAGTTTGTTTTACGTGGGAGTTAAAGGACATGTCCTGATCAAAGACAACTCCGAGATTCCTCACGGTGGCGCTGGAGGCCAGGGCAATGCCATCTAGGGTAACAATATCCTTAGATACTGTGTTTCTGAGGTGTTCAGGGCCAAGAACAATAACTTCTGTCTTGTCTGAGTTCAACATCAGATAATTACAGGTCATCCAGGTCTTTATGTCCTTAAGGCATGCTTGGAGGTTGGCTAACTGATGAGGTTCTTCTGGCTTGATCGATAAATATAGCTGGGTATCATCCACATAGCAATGAAAATGTATGGAGTGTTTTCTAATGATATCTCCTAAAGGAAGCATATATAAGGTGAATAGTATTGGTCCAAGCACAGAACCTTGTGGAACTCCATGACTGACTTTGGCAAACATGGAGGATTCATCGTGAACATGTACAAACTGAGATCGATCTGATAAATACGACTTAAACCAGCTTAGTGCGGTTCCTTTGATGCCAATTAAATGTTCCAGTGTCTGTAATAGGATATGATAGTCAATGGTGTTGAATGCAGAACTAAGATCTAACAAAACAAGTATAGAGACAAGTCCTTTGTCTGATGCAGTTAGAAGGTCATTTGTAACTTTCACCAGTGCTGTTTCTGTGCTGTGATGCGCTCTGAAACTTGACTGAAAGTCCTCAAGCAACTTATTGTCATGTAGAAAATCACACAGCTGGTTGGCGACTGCTTTCTCAAGAATCTTGGAGAGAAAGGGAAGGTTAGATATAGGTCTATAGTTGGCTAAAACCTCTGGATCAAGAGTGGGCTTTTTAAGAAGAGGTTTAATTACAGCAACTTTAAAGGACTGTGGTACGTAGCCTGTTAATAAAGACAGATTGATCATGTCTAGTAAAGAAGTGCTGACTAAAGGTAAAACCTCTTTGAGCAGCCAGGTTGGGATGGGGTCTAAGAGACAAGTTGATGGCTTAGATGAAGAGATAGTTTTAGTAATTTGGTGAAGGTCAATGGGAGAAAAGCAATCTAAATATACATCAGGTTTTACAGCTATTTCTGAGATTCCTGTGTTTGAAGGTAAGGTACCACCTGAAGACAGGAGGTGATCAATTCTGTCTCTAATAGTTAGAATTTTATCATTAAAGAAGCTCATGAAGTCATTACTGCTGAGGGTTATAGGAATACATGGCTCAATAGAGCTGTGACTCTCTGTCAGCCTGGCTACAGTGCTGAAGAGAAACCTGGGGTTGTTCTTGTTCTCTTCTATTAATGTTGAGTAATAGGCTGCTCTGGCTTTACAGAGGGCCTTCCTATAAGTTCTAAGACTATCTTGCCAAATTAAACGTGATTCCTCTAGTTTGGTGGAGCGCCATTTCCTTTCAAGTTTCTGCACTGTTTGCTTTAATTTGCGGGTTTGGGTGTTATACCATGGAGCTGACTTTCTTTGTTTTATTATCTTCTTTTTAAGAGGGGCAATAGAGTCAAGTGTCAATCGCATTGAGCCTGCAGCACTGTCAACAACATTGTCTATTTGAGAGGGACGAAGGTTAGCATAGGAGTCCTCAGTTGTATTGAGACATGGCATTGAATTTAATGCCGATGGAATCACTTCCTTAAATTTAGCTACAGCACTATCAGATAGATATCTGGTGTAGACTTTTTTGCCTAATGGCGTGTAGTCCAGTAATAGGAATTCAAAAGTTATTAAATAATGGTCCGATAACAAAGGATTCTGTGGAAAGACAGTTGGATGTTCAATTTCAAGTCCATATGTCAGAACCAGGTCGAGGGTGTGATTAAAACAGTGAGTGGGTTTCTGTACCCTCTGACAGAAGCCAATCGAATCCAATAAAGAGGTAAATGCAGTACCAAGGCTATCCTTATCAACATCCACATGAATATTAAAATCCCCTACGATAATGACTTTGTCTGTTTTAAGGACTAAACCTGATAAAAACTCTGAGAATTCAGATAAGAATTCAGAGTATGGGCCTGGAGCGCGATAGACTATAACGAATAATACTGGCTTCAGTGTTTTCCAGGTTGGGAGTGAGAGACTCATAACGAGGCTTTCAAATGAGTTATAATCTAGTTTAGGTCTAGAGTTCATCAACAGGCTTGAGTCAAAGATGGCTGCAACTCCACCTCCTCGGCCGGTGCCTCGAGGGATGTGAGTATTAGTATGACTGGGCGGAGTGGATTCATTCAGGCTGACATACTCTTCATGACACAGCCAGGTTTCTGTCAGACACAGTAGATCAATATGATTCTCTGATATTAGCTCGTTTACTAATACAGCTTTAGATGACAGAGATCTGATATTTAACAGTCCGCACTTAATTTTCCTATTGTTTTGGCCTATAGCAGTAGTGGTCTTAATTTTTATTAAGTTTTTATTAATGACTCCTCTCCTGTTTAACTTTGGTTGAATTAATTTAAGTGGTCGGGGGGCAGACACAGTCATTATGGGGTGTTGGGTGGGTAAGAGGTGCAAAAAACGGAGGATAGGTTGCTTAGCACTGCAAGTTACGTTTCCCTTAACTTACCCGAAAAGAAATAGGTCAGTGCAATCGTAAACAATATGATAAGGTTATTAAAAGTATATCAACTTCTTTTATTTTGATGGCTAAAAACACACTACCTCATATGGTTGCCTCCCCTAATCCCCCTTCACTGATGATTGATGGACATGATTGAAGAGTCTGTCAAACAAAGTTGTCCGTAGTCTCTTTACAAACGTTTTATATCCTATGCAATTCAGCAGGAACTCAGCTTCTCATACCTTTTGTCAACTTACCTTAAAGAAATTACACATTAACTTCAAAAGCAAAAGAGTATTTAATGATATATATCCTTCAGGAGAACTCCTTAGACAAAGGTTCAACTTTGATCACAATAACTGTATATTCTGTGAAAAAGAAACAGAAACTACGCATCACTTATTTTTCTTCTGTCTTTATAGCAATACTTTCTTTTGTGAGATGTATGATTGGTTAGAATCAAAAATCGTTTCTCTGTCCCATTTGACCAGAAATTATATTACGTTTGGAATTATAATGGAGGATGAAAAAAATGAATTTCTGTTGAATACCTTAATTATTTTAGGTAAATACTTTATCCATAAATGTAAATGTATCAAGACACAACCCTTATTGGTGTTTTTTATGAAAAGACTAGCACTGTACTACAAATATCTGGAGTGTATGAAAAAAAAAACAGCAAGAAAAAAACAACTGAACATTATCGATGCCTTCAAGTTATTAGAAGAGACCCCTTGTTGTTGTTGTTTTCTTTATTTTATTTTTTGTCCTTTGTTAGGTAATAGTTCTGTTTACATTGTGTGCTCCGTTTTCTAAATCATCAATAGTAGTATTGATGATGTATGTGTACTTGCCATACTTATACTTTTCAATTAAAAAAAAAGGTATATCAGAAATAGGTGACTACAGCATTCTCAGTTGACGCGAGATTACAGACGATTTAACAGTCGGAGCATCGCGAGATTTGACCAGCTGTTTAGTCTGTGTTTTTTTTTTTTTTTTTCTTTTTTTTTTTTTTTTTTAGACTGGTGCTAGTCGGTCAACACGTGGGGAGGAGAGACTGACTTTCCACAGGGAGACGTTTGAGAAATCTCACATTACCAGTATTACTCTCATCGTGGCGGTACCGAGGAACCGAAAGTACTGTAAGTAAACTAAAAACTCTGGAGAGGAAAGAGTGCATTTAGCAACTAAGGGGAAAGACCATGCAAGGCGACAGTCATCTGTGCCATGATCACACAGCGTGATTTTATTCAAATCCGCTCACAGTGGACACGCACAGTGTATAAAAAACAATGCACTGACATTTCCACGCATCTCTGCAAACTGTCTACAGTTTACTGTGTCACCGACTGAGTGCCGTAATCTCATGTCATTGAACTACTAGCCTTCTCATATTTCTCTAACTTAACAGTCAGCACACTCTAGCTAGCTTCTTTCCCTGTTGTGTAATTTAGATTACCCTAATTCCTTCTCTCTTGTGGTCTCTGTGCACTAACTAACAACAGGGTCGTGTGTCTTGAATACTTGAAAATTATTTAGGTTGTCAGCATTAAGAATGCAGTTGGCTATCATTTTCGCCAGACTGGCTAGCAGGCTAACGTGAAGGTCTGAGGCCCATGCAGGACAGAAGCACTCTTTGGCTTAAAATGTCCTTTAACCCTGCGTCAGTCTGGCACAAGCTCTCATTGGTGCATTTGGTTGCGTTTAAAGCTTTGTAATGCATTACCTTTTAAGTTGTGGCCTAAAGCGATGGTCAGTCGGTGTAATGAAATTCTCAAGTGGCCTAAAACACGAGGCTTTAATGATTGTTACCAACCCACGGTCATGGTCTTTGGTCCAACGATAATGCAGTGGAGGGAATGTGCGAGTAGCTGTCTTGACATTTTAATTTGCGTTTATGTTCATAGACGTTTTAGCATTATAACCTATGCACTTAATACTTTGTATCCTGCACTGCGGCCTCCTAACCAGCCATGCTTTATTCGAAGTGGTGTAACGTTAGCTCTAGGTCACAACCACCTCTGCTACCGGATTTCATACAGTACATTCAATGTTACGCTAAACTCCCTTTATATATCTCTCAGCTAACACATCTTACTGGCAAAGCGTTGTACATTTTAGTACTGGACATAAGCTCTTCTGTGGATGTTAAGTGTTGTCTGATACATTCGGCATTCAAACGAGGCACCTAGCGTCACATTACGTTAAAATATCTATAAATTGTTGTAATTTCTTGATATCTTACCGCCCACCAGTTTTGGCTTTACTTGGTTTTACACAATTTTGCAGCAGTGATGGTTTATTGAGGCATGCAAAAATAAAGAGACTCGTGTGAATTGGGAGGAAAAAGTCATGACTCCTTCTGATGAGCATAACGTAGCCTTCCCTAAATGACCTCCCTGCAAGGGAAATTAAACATGATTCTAAGTGCTGTTTCACGTTGTGGTCTTTGTACTTGCTAGCTAGCTAATTCCATTAGCCGGCCTGTGTTGTGATGGGTTGATCGTAAACGACGTTTTTTGTAGCTGATATTGAGCTACACACGGCACGAGAAAACGCCAGTGGGATTATGTATTATGAGCCACGCATAGTCCCGTTGAAGTTATTTTTAGCACGTAGCTGGAATTAGCAGTATGACCCTCGTGTACAGTAGACAACCCGGTAAGCCAAGATGCAACCTCTCATCGTGTCATAGAATTGTAAACGGCAACTATAAGATTTTGGTTGGGCTTTGGTTCTCTGTCAGCTACATTGACGAATTAGCCTTTTGTTGTAGCTAACATTAACGCTAGTTAAGTTAAAACTTGACTGCAGCAGTGAAACCCCTGTACGTTCCGTCCCATCTTTTGGCCAGACCGCATGCAAAATCAGACAGCGTAACGTTACTGATGCGTTATCGCCAGACACAGACTCCATAAAGTCTCAAGTGAAATGTTACGACAATTGTGCTGGAACGAGGGCCACTCTATAATTCGGCCTGCAATTCCTATATTTGTGTTAATGGTTATAAAGTGTCACCTTTTTAAGAATTGGGTTTCCGGCGAACAGTGTGAACTAGGGCTGCACGATTATGGCCAAAATAATAAACACGATTATTTTGATCAATATTGAGATCATGATTATTTAACACGTTTATTAATTGATTTTAGGGACAAAATATTTTTTATTGCACTTTCACATTCAAATAAACAGAACACTGCTTTCACTTCAGAATCAGAATCAGAAACTGTTTATTGCCAAGTAACATACATTACAAGGAATTTGCCGTGGTCTGAAGGTGCTATTGTTTTGATAACAAATAAGTAGAATATAAAAGCTAAAATAAAAATTAAAATAAGATAAGATAAATAACAACAGTGCAGTGACCAGAATAAAGTAAAGTGTCCAGTAGGGGGTGGGTGCGTTAATGTAACGCAGGGGGGACAGGGGTGATGTACGTTAATATAACGTATAAGTAGTGTTTGTGTTTGGGGGGGGGGGTCAATGTAAGTTCGTCAGGTTGACTGCAGAGGGGAAGAAACTGTATTTGTGGCGGGAGGTTTTGGTCCTGATGGACCGCAGCCTCCTGCCAGAGGGGAGGGGGTCGAACAGATGGTGTCCGGGGTGTGAGGGGTCGGCAGCGATCTTCCCTGCTCTCCTCAGGGTCCTGGAGGAGTACAGGTCCTGAAGAGATGGGAGGTTGCAGCCGATCACCCTCTCTGCAGAGCGGATGATACGCTGCAGTCTGCGTCTGTCCTTGGTGGAGGCAGCAGCGTACCACACGGTGATGGAGGAGGTGAGGATGGACTGTATGATGGCAGTGTAGAAGTGAACCAGCATTGTTTGTGGCAGGTTAAACTTCCTCAGCTGCCTCAGGAAGTACATCCTCTGTTGGGCTTTCTTGATGAGGGAGCTGATGTTCAGCTCCCACTGGAGGTCCTGGCTGATGATGGAGTCCAGGAAACGGAAGGACTCCACAGTGTCCACTGGAGAGTCACACAGGGTGATGGGGGCGGGTGGGGCTGCGCACTTCCATGTTATGCTACATTCCTGCTAATGTACAAATCTTTGCAACAAAGTAAGACTGGACCTTATTCAAAGTGCATCTCCTGGAAGCAAAATATGAATAAAAAAATACCAAAACTTCTTACAGTGACGTGCTGTACAGCGTCGCTGTTATGGGTGTCTGAGTTGACGCTGGATGAGGATTGGATGATCGAGTTTCACCAAAATCGGTGAATAAAGTTGTGTGTTTTTGTACAGTAATCAGTGAGGCCCAGTCCCCAGAAAGACTCAGCTCCAGCAGCATCTATCGTTTTTCCAACCTACTTCTTGTCTCATTTGTGGTCTGATAAACAGTTAGTTCATCAAATTCAGTGCCCCATATCTCTATTTTCCAAGCGAAGTTACTATTGCTGTCATGCAGTCAAAAGTCAAAAATAAAGATATAGAGCTGGAAATGAGCATAATACCTCCTTTTTAATATTTGATTAATTGTGCAGCCCTAGTGTGAGCTAATTATAAAAAAGTTGGGTTTCACAGGTCTTACAGTCTTCTGGGTTGTTTAGATGTCATATTAACTAAACTAACTACTAACCATATTTAACAGTGATTCTCCTTATTGGTGATAACCTTAAATCACACACCCTTTTGTGCGATGAGGCACATACATATGCTGAAGTATGGGGAAATTGCAAAATGTATAACATTTAGTACGTACACAAAGGACTGTAGAAATCAAGCAAGTGACAGTATACTAAGACTGCTTAGGTTACCTGTGCTCACACATTATAGGGTTTGTAACATGTATATACAGCCTGTCCAATCCCTTGTCTGAACTCCAGGGTAACAGTCTGAATCTTGACTTTAAGGCCTAGAAAACCAACAATGAACACCAGTCTGACTTGTATGGTTGACTCCTTGTAACTTCTCTTTTAACCTTGTCCAAGGTGAATGTTATGTGGGCCACCATTTCATAGACGCATGTATACAGGCTCATTATTACCTTTCTGTATTAGGTTTGGTACCCAGATTAGAAAGATTTAAATTGTTGATTTGATGATTAAAGGTGTTGCTTACCATGGTGTTAAGAGGCTGTTGTTTGCAGCTCTTCATCTCACCAGGCCATGGCTGATTCAGCTTAGGCCATTCTTGTCATATTATCCTTTGCAAAACTGAACTGTCGACTTATCAGTGAGGTGTTACAGTGAACATTCTGCACATACGACTCACCCTTTATCACATAGATATGATTATATTCTTGGAGCTCAGGGACAATCCGTGGACATTTGTAGGCCACGTCCCTTTTTTGGCTTTGTTTTTAAATGCCCTGCAACCAAATTTATATCCTCTGTAAAGCCTGTCAAATTTGTAATATTGTTGTTATTATTGTGTTTTGCACTTGTTGAATAATGAAAGGCAGAGCAGCAATTTGAGTGAAGACAATTTACATTTGATTCCAGAAATCTACTTAATTCTTAGATTTGTGATAAAAGATTTGTGATAAATTAGCCTACCTATTTCAATTGGGTTGTGCTGTAAATAGCCCAGGTCAATTGTTTAAATGAAACAAGGAAAAGCATGTATCTTTAATGCGTAATCAAGTATTGATCAAATATGAACCTCATTTAGGAGGGGCAGCAGTTAAACTGTTAATGAAATATTAAAGTGCATGTCGTATGGGATTTCAGTTGTCATAAAATTTGATATCATAAATGTAGCTTGCCCTTTTATAGCTTATATATCTATATTGCTAATGCGTTTCCTTAGCGATCAACATTTGGCCATGTAGCAACAGGCAGTGAGTTTTCAAAATTCTTCCTGTTGGTGCGTTCAAGAATGCTCCGACATCTAACAGCAACCTTTTGTAATAAAACAAATTATCCTTGTCACTGTGTCCATGCTTGTTTGATTTTTGGAGCTTTTTGTGAGCTGACATTCCAGTGTTTTAGAGAATTTACTTGTGCTGGTGGTGGTGGATGGTGTGGCGTGTGACGGCGCGGCTTTGTGATGGGTGGGGTCGGTAATAAACTACCCATAGTCCAACCATTACCCATAGTAACGTTAACATTAACACATTAAATACGACAAGGCATTCTTTTTAGGCATCCAATAGTAGGTGTGTAATGGTACACAAAATTCACAGTTCAGTGTGTACCTTGGTTTTGGGGTCACGGTTTGTTTGTTTGTCTGTACAGCGTGGGAAAAAAATGCCACGTCATTTATTTTGAAAAATGTAACGTTAAACATTCAACAGTGGCTTATTGGCCATAATTCTTACTTTAACAGTTAATGCACTCAAATAGTGGCATATTAATTAAAATAGTAATAAAACAAATGTCAGTAATGCTCCATCCAAGACTCTGACCTGTTAATTCCTGAACAACTGTACCTTGTGCTGGTTTATACATGCAGGCACAACGGACTGACTAACATGCACATGTGAAGGCACAATGTAGCGGGACTCAAGCACTTAATCCCTATGACAGTGTACGGTCACATATCTGCAGTGATTAACACTCCTGTAGCATTAGTTATTACTTTGACATGGTCTGAATCTGCGGTGAGAGGCTTCCTGAACGCTGTGGGGAGAAGGAGTCGCCTTCCAGTCTGGTTTGTCGGTATACAGTTTGACACAAACCATTGTCCATTTTAGCTGTAACTAACTGGGAAAAGGTTGCTACAGCTAATAGACATCAACTGGTGCGCTGCCAAAACATCCCGGGTAAAACTCACGCTGTAGTGTTCCGCGGGACTTAAGTCCGCTGGTCTGTGTGCATTATTAAATGACAATTGCGTGTCTTGATCGGGGGAAAAGAAAATGTTATTCGGACTTCATCTACCTGGGCGGGCCACCCAAGTAGAGTCTATGTATGGGAAACACTGCTTCAGTACTTGGAAGTCTGAGCAGCCTTCAATGTACAACTAAGAAGAACTGATGAATACAGTAGCTTTGACCAAAAATAACAGTGACTAAATGTTAACTGTAATTGGTCACCTATCTCAAGCTGGGATACACAACACAATATTTTACCATTATCCAATAACTGACGATTTCTCAATGCTTCTTTCAGCCAACGTTATTTGTCGTTTCAATGCAATGCTCAGTGTTTCCCATAGTATTTTGTGAAACGGGTGGGTGAACTTTGAACCCTCTAGAGGGGTCCGGGGGCTTGCTCCCCCGTAGGAACATTTTGAAGTTTAAATGCATCAATCTGGTGCTCCTTCAGAGTAAAATTAAGAGGCTAATTCTATGAAGAACTTTGTGCTCTAATAAAGAATTTAATCATAAACATATTGCTCATATAGCACTGAAAAGTTCACTCCCACTTGCTCCCATTCTTTGTAAACAAAACATCATCACCACAGCAACATATCGTCATGCATGTTTTGTTTTGCCGTCCTGCCATTCCATTGGACTGTTTGTTTTTCTTCTGCCGTCCAGAAGGTGTTGTCCGTCTGCCTGAATCCATGTGAATGCAACATTAGGCAGTGACTTAATTTAGGATCTTAGTGGCCCGAGGGTAGAAGCTCTTCTGAGTGAGAGCCTGAGAGCCTCTGAATGCTGGCCTGGTGTATCCAATACCTTCTTCCTGGTTGCAGCAGGGAGAAAAGGCCGTTATCTGGTTGGTTGGGATTCTTAATGATTCTCCTAGCCTTATTCCTACAGTGCCTCGTGTAAATATCCTTTAGGCAGGGTAGTGCACCGCCTACTCTTGGCAGGGCTTTTAACGCAGGGTTGTGTGCGAGTGACACTATGTGACCCATTTGTGTGACGTTATGTTGTGAACTTTAACCAAATGTAATAGCAACTTAAGTCAACACATGTTGGTTCCTTATCTCTGAAAAGAGGAGGGGCCATGTAGAAGAAGTGTTCTAGCAGACACATCGGAACTCTGGGGGATTTGGCATTTTAACTTAGATTTTCATTCATTACAAGCTATGATCAATTCATCGTTTATATAAATGCATATTTACATTTCCTGTTTCATTAGCTAAATAAAGAGACCACACATCCCATCTTAACTCATCTGTATTAGTAGATATGTGTAACAAGTTCTTAGTTCAAGTAGTTAGTTCAACTTCTATTTTACCAGCATCAAAATCAGCATGTTTACCCAAAGCTTTACATCCTTCCTATGGAGGGAATTAAACATCACATATCAATTAGTGTACATTACATTTTACAATGCAAAGTCACTTTCTTTGTTCTTCTGCGTCTGTCCTGGAATGTGGGTTAGTATTTGCAGTTTTCAAACTGGTCCTGTCGTAAATTGGCCAATTGTCACTTAACTTCATTAGCATCCAGTCTTGAGGTCTGTTTTATGACCTAGATGTAACCTAAGGACGGGGTGTTTGGGGAAAGTTCCTCTTTGGGTCAGATCCGGTTTTCATGACCCGGAGAGGCCAGGTGGACAACATTTTTTGTATACTGTGTAGCTGTATTATGTAGAGAAATAATCTAGATCCAATATGATATTGGCAAATATTAAAAATTAAAGGTTTTGGAATGAGATGGGAGACAAAGAAACAGTCAGAACATCCCTACTGTCAAGTATCCTATTGTTTTTAGGAGCCCATCAAAGACTTTCTCAGTCTTGTGCGTGGCATAACCCCCTTTTGTAAAAAGTTCATGACCTCAGTAATTACAGAGTTTGCAAGTTGTCATGTGAATGTACAAATGGAATGCGTTTATTATATTTTCAAGAGGATTTCAGAAGATTTGATTTATCTACTGGTATCATACCTGCTTAGTCTTTCTTGGGGTCACATGGTTACAAGTGGACTTGAGTGAAAGACAAAATTAAAGGGTAAAATGAAGCTTAATCCTTAAATCAACTTGCAATCAACAGGCAGCTCCAGATACATTTTCCCAGATTTGCTATAAATGAATATAAAATGTCTCTCTACTAATCTGTGTGTCTTTGTAACTTTCAGGTGTAGCTGTTAGTGTCTTGAGGAAATGCCGCTGAGGTTTCGCTCTGTTGTGCCCTACACTCTGCCCGGAGTCCTTGCATTGATCGGCTGGTGGTGGTACATCTCACGGAAGAAAGAGCGGCTCATCAGCCATGACAGCCAAGAGGGGTCTATAACTGCTATGGGCCTTAGAACATCTCCAGCAGAGGGTAGCAACGGTTTGGTTGAGAAAGGCACTGTTTCCCCCACGAATGACACAGAAAGACCTCCAAAGCTCAGTAACCAGAGAACAGAACCTGACATTATTTCCCTTGTCCTTGTCAAGGACACTGAAGCAGCACCTTCACAGCAACGAGAAGAAGTCCAGAAACAATCAGTCTTGACTCTATCCCCTGGCAAAAAAGACTGCCTGCAAGTGTCATCGAAAGACCACCCTGGGCAGGTGAAAGAGCTGGAGAAACACCTTGTCAAAGATCTGGCCTCTGCTCCAGAAGCCACAGTAGAAGAGATCATCTTGCCCTGCCAGTCTACCAAAATCACCAGCTCTCCCACAACTGTACACTTTTCTGATGCAGAGAGACCTGAGCCAGAGGGGGAAGTTGCAAAGCACAGCAGCACTGTTGATACACAAGATGAGATGGTTGTTTGTGCAGTCACCCCAATCAAAGTGCAGAGAGTGATGCCATCAGAGGTCGAAGCTCTAGAGACACCCCCTTCAGCGCAGGATTTCCACCAACACATTCTAACCAGCACACCTACCTCCCTGGCCCCGGCTTCCACAGCGCTGACCACGATCCAGTATTCCATCACCACATCAGTGACTCCAGAAGACATCCAGGTACACAGTGACAGTAGAGAGGAGCAGGATCTGGAGCTCCTGGCAGCTGGACTCATAACTGAGGTCATCTCGGCAGCCACCCAGGAGGTCCTTGGTATCACCAGCTGCCAGGTCACCGACAACAGCGAGCCCAGCTGCAGTAGCAGCACACCACTGGGTAGTGGCAGACTATGCTCCCAACAGGAGCCAATAACACCAACACAGCAGCAGCATCATCTACTGATAAGCCCCTCTCAGATAGGCTGTGAGTCTAGGAAGGCAACGGAGAAAGAAGAGCAAGGGATGCCTAATGGATGCTCCTTGGCTCCAGTATGGGAGCCTGTTGAGGTCAGTCACAGGGTTCATCAGACAAACAATGCACAGAGAGGCCATTGGCCAACACCATCGCACCAAGCAACACAAAGTACCCATTTGATAAACATGAAACTGAAAGGTGATGAAGCAGTCGCACTGACTGAGGACTCAGCTTGCAGTACATGCCACTCTGAGGATGGCATTGGCAGCGAGGACCTCCAGAACAGCATGTTTGATAACCAAATGGATGTGATCCAGGTTACAGACTTGTCCGCAAGAGAAGACATACAGCCTCAGTCACTGGTTGAGACTGCCACAGAGGCAACGGTTTTGGCTGTAACTGAAGAAAACTCGGTGGATGCTGTTTGTGAGATAAAGAGGCTCAATGGAATGGGCCTGAGGAATGGAGCTCATGGGACATGTGAGGTGGAGACGGACCAGTCCGGAGGTGAGACATAAATCTGTAGGGATGGGTACCGAAACGTGGTATTAAATGGGGCCCAGGACTGAATTATGAAAGACTGTGGTATTGAAAGGCTCAGACATTATCGGTTCTGCTGTCAGTATTGGAGAAATTAAGAAAATATATATTCTATTTCTTTTTGGGCTACATAACGTTATCTTGCACCTTTTTATCTCAACAACTCCCGTTTCTAATTTGCTATAAGATTTAGACATTTGTCTCTCTCTCTCTCTCCCTTGGGGCTGGTCATATTTGCGAGGGGCGAGACACACACACACACACACACACACACACACACACACACACACACATATAGAGAAAACCCTCTTAGCGACAATGTCTGAGAACTAAACGTGAACAAAAAGTGCAGTTACATGAGTCAATGCTGACAATGCTTGTTGTAACAAGTACTGGAAGTCTGTTGCACATAAGGGCAGAAACATGAGCAATCTTTGGAAACGTCTAGTGAAAGTTCATCACATACAGGCGGAGAAATGCACAGTTTTCAACCGTCTAGCTCATAGTCCATCCTTCATTGCCCCATCCACCTCAGGTATGTTATGTATGCTAGCAGCCTAAAGCCCACATGGAGTTAACTAAATTATGCAAACATGGGTTAATGATTAAAAGTAACCCACCTTCCTCTCACCGAGAAGAGCGAATATCACACATCAAGTCTGAGTCCTTAACTGACGGTTCAAGTCAGGACTCGAGAAGCATCCTTACTGGCCTCATAAACCCATTGCTGACCTATATCATGTATCTATATGTATATATACACATACATTTCTACTGTTGCACAGTATATATTGTCATATCTCCCAACCCTACTTGGACTCAATTGGACTGATTAGAATTTGGTGGTCAAAGGTCAAGGTCACTGTAACCTCACAAAACACGTTTTTGGCCATAACTCAAGAATTGTTGACCATATTTCACAGTTGGTCCGCAACTGAAAAGGTAACACTTTGACTTAAAGGTCACTGTGACCTCAAAATGACCTTGACAAACAAGTTTTTGGTCATAACTTAATTAATGCAGTAATTATGACAACATTTCACACAGATGTTTTATGGGATGCAACGATGAAGTGATATTTTTTTTTTTAATTCTTTTATATATATATATATATATATATATATATATATGAGCGCCATCATCAAGTTACCTCAGGGAACTGCCCTGCGAGAAGTACTCTAGACTTTCTTACGGTCTAGACCTGCTCTATAAGCAGACCAGAAGACGCCCACGAGAAGAAGAATCTTGTTTACCTTTTACCGGCATGCTAGTTGCTCGTGATCTCTTGATGTGGACAGACGATCACTCGCATGGGCCAGCATACTAGCAGCCCGGACACAGGTTAAAGTTCCTCTTTTTCTTCTCTTTTGTTGTTTAGAGGCAGTTGGTAAACTATGAATTAGGTTCAGAAAAGTTCACAACATAACATCACACAAATGAGCCATGTAGTGTCACTCCCACACCGCCGCACAACCTTGCATTAATCGACGCAACCGTTGGATTTGGTCTGAATGCAGCCTTATGGTGTCACTAACGATCCCACACCCCTCTCAGTTGATACCACGTTCCCCAAGCCAGATAGAGCCAAAAGTCTGAAACTGAAAAAAATTGGATCAGAAAGTGGGGGGGGGGGATCAGAAAGTGGAAAAAAGATCTAAACCCTAATAAATAATGTTTTTCAATCAATATAGATGGGAATGAGAAAAATAACAAATGATATATCCAAAATAATTACAGAATTGAATCAAAATTGTTTAAACTGAAAACTTTTACTACACCTATTTATTTTGAATACATTGTTGTATTTTTCAAAGTTCAAGTTCAAAACTTTTAGGTTTTCACTTAAAAATGTTTTTGTTCAAGTCACACCATTGGCCTGCATTTAACTCCATAGAAGCAGAAAAGGGGACTTTTCTTACCTGCTAATTCTCACATTTTTGACACTACACACACAAATTTCACAGTACATTCAGCAGGCGAATAGGCGATAGGAATTACGGTCTTGAAGTTATAAGTAGGGGTTTTAGAGGTTTACCTCAGCTTAATCTCTATGAAATAAACTGAGTCACACAGCATGGTAAATTAACCTTCAATTGCAGCTAGGGACGCACAGCTGAAAGAAATGGGCTAATTAGTGCAGTTTGTCTCTCTCACACACATACACAGGCTGATTCAACAGCATTCACACTATTGTTGTTCTTACTCTTTATTATTTTGACTCATTATTCTGTACATTTTTAGTTTGTTTCATTATTTTTTTTCAGTCCTTTCCTGAGTTTATAATGGTGATGTGTCTATTCTACTTCTTAGTGTGCCACATGACCTGATGTCACCCACTAATCCTCTTTATACTGTAATGGTTAAAGAACGTTTCCTGACTTCACCCAATCACTATACAAAAATGAAGCCAAAATATCCCGGATACAGCCTCTGCCGTCTTGCACCGGTGACGTCAAGTCAGTCTGCGCAGTAGAGATTGGCGAGTGGTCCCACGGTATTGAGGCCCCGCCCATACATCTGCCCGACCTAATTGCTAGCACATGACAGTCAATCATGGCATTTCACCCCCTTTGTATAGCATCAAATAACTAATTAAAACTAAAGTTTTCAGAAAAATTAACACTTGATATATAATATGTATATAATCGTCATAATATCCACCTAAAATGACAGGAACCATCTTTGGGGAAAGTGTATGACTTGCGTACTTGTGTACATTTATGACCTATACTGCAGCCAGCCACCAGGGGGCGATCGAGGTGTTTTGGCTTCACTTTTGGAGAGCTGTCATGTCGTCCATCTTTATATATAGTCTATGGTGATTACGGCCTTTGAGTAATAAGCCACAATTTGAGAGGTGCGCCTCACCTGACCTGTTTAAGCTGTTGTCTGCCTGTGGACAGAGTGCGTGTGTGTCTCGCCTCACTGCCCCTCACCTCTCCTCTCCCCCAGGAGGCTGCAATAACTATAGCAACCAGTGACTCGAGGCAGAAATGCACAAAAAAATGATTTTCTGCTAATTTGACCAAGTTGCATGTGATGTCAAATACAGTGTAGGTGCTGTTCTTTTGAGTATCTCTCAACTAAAATGATGATTTCTGTTAAATAATACACCAGGCACCCTGGGCTGCATATCAACAAATTGCTCAGGATAACCACTGAAACAAACGTGTTACTGTAAATACTGCTGTTAAAAGTGACGATGATTTTTTGCGTGTTTGTGTGTCCAGGCTCTGACGTGAACAGTATGGACTCAGGGGACAGTGGCTGCACTATGGGTGCTGGGGAAATCCTGAGCAACCACGCTGCCTCCTCAAACTCTGAGCTCATCATCTGGGAAATTGAGGTGCCAAAGGTGAGTCAGGACAACTGATACAAGAAGTAAAACCATACCTTATCAGTGTGACAATATGATGAAGCATTTACTTCAACATGGCATGAATCTGAAGGAATGCACTGTGTTCGATGTGTTGCAGTCGCCCCAGAATACAGCTAACGTTAACATGAGCAACGTTTCATGCTCTACAAAATACAGACATTCACCTTTTTATATAGAAGGTAAACGAATCATGTCTACAAATTATTCTAATATATATTTTCTTAGATGTAGAACCCCCTCTAGTACAGAAACTCCTTTCACTGTAGCCATGAAGGGGAATATTGGTGTAGCTAAGGGTTATGAGGGGCACCTATACTAGGAATATTATAAAATAACAACATGAAGGCTCTGTTGTCTCACCCTTCACAATAAAAGCCCCAAACATATACACTGTATAACGGCCCACTACAAGGGACCCAGATTCCTGAGAGCACCTCATAGCTTACATGAGTAAGGAGTGGATGAATATCACCAAGCAGTGACAAGATTTGTGGTGAAGGGGTTACATCCCTTTGCTATGGTTTAACATAGAAAAATTCAATGAAGTCACAAGACTTGGGACTTTAATGGGTTAGGGTTAGGGATGTATAGATGTATCTTGAAGATGTAAATGTATCTTGAACTTGCTCTAACTTCCACAATTTTCACTCTTCATACATAAATTCAGGTTCAAAAGTTGGGGAAATTCACAGACATGTAACTAGACTTACAGACTTGCATTTCAAGATTAAAGTCGAAAGAATAAATCAATACAAGTGTTGGCGTGAACATAATAGAATAGGTTGCTTTGAGTAATTTTACTTATAGGTTGATTCGGTCACATGCACAATTTAGCATTTCCTGACGGCCTACAGATATTTTGACTTGTGAACATAATCATAATTTCGACTTTATTCTCAATGTAAAATAAAAAAATTATCTTATGCCTATACTCTTCCGTAGATTCATTCTACAGCTTCGTTCCAAACCTATATTTCAATGGATTGAACTCCAATCAGAAACTCTTTTTTTTCCCCTCTTGCTTATCAAAACATTTCATCTTGAGCAATATTATGCTGTTAATGTATAATGGGCACACACATTAACTCATGGTTCGCTACTGCCGAGTCAAGAGATGAACAGGAAACTTTCACCATATCAGGTGGAAAAACCAGACTATCTTATATATGTAATGGCTTGAATTGTTCGGTTTGAAGAGCACATCAAACTGTGAGTATTAGCTTCCACTCAACTGACAAGGTATGAAAGTAGCTACATGATTAGCTAGCTAACGTAGCAAATTATTATGATAAGCATGAGTGACATTGTCACAGGAGAGTAAAATATGGGGACGTTTATATACACAGTATTGCATCTCACCAACTAGGAAACAACGTAACGTAAAGTCACTCAACAGACTTAAAACACCACTGCAATGGGAAGGGAAGAGATGCTTTGATGCTTAATGTTACTGACTGTACTGACAAATTAGTGCTGGCTAGCTACCTCGCTAGCATAGCAAACAGATGTGATAAGCATGAGTGACATGACTGTTGTCAGGGACAGGATTGAATTGGTTATATTGAAAGGGGAATATAATGGGGTCAATTGTGAAATACATTGCTGGAAAATTAATAAACAAGTTGGCAACTGAACTTAACGTGAAGACACCACTTGCCTAGTGCTGGACTGAGTAGTTTAAGTTTGCTGTTTTATGCTCCAAAAATGCATATGTTACTTTTTATTAGTTTGTAATGCGTCTATTCAGAACACAGTGGCTATGTTGGTAATTGTCATTTTTGTGCTGGTTTATAGTTTTAACCATTGGTGAGGCAATATTTGTGAGCTGTTTTTTAGTAGGAACCAGTGGGATTTCAGGCACCTGACTAACTAGTAAGCAAGCAAACAGAAAAGGCTGAGTCCTTACCACTGCGGCCTGAGTTGGATTCAGGCCCGGGCCCTTTGCTGCATGTCATCCCCTCTCTCTCACCTTTCTGGTCTCTCTCATCTGTCACTATCAATTAAAGGCAAAATGCACACAAAAAGCAAAAAAACATCTATACTAGCAAGCTAACCTCTAGTTGGGTTGTATTGATAGCTGCAGCTGCCATGAGGTCAGAGGCTAGCAGTTCAGGGTCTGGCTCTGCTGTGCATTTTCCTGTCCCACCATGGTGTATCATTCTGACAGTCAATATGCATGTGTATGTGTATTTATCAATGTTGTCTCTTCGGCCCGTCTTCCTCTACCAGCATCTTGTAGGACGGTTAATAGGGAAGCAGGGGAGATACGTGAGTTTCCTGAAGCAGAACTCTGGCTCAAAGATCTACATCTCCACCCTGCCTTATACACAGGAGTTCCAGATCTGTCACATAGAGGGTAAGTCTGGGCATTTCAGAGAAACTCCTCTTTTTAGATCTATGTTGTTTTGGACCCCCTAAAACTTTGACTTGTGTTTGATTTTTTTTCTAGGTATGCAGCAGCAGGTTGACAAAGCCCTGTCCTTGATTGGGAAGAAGTTTAAAGATCTGGACTTGACCAACCTATATGCACCTCCGCCACCCCCACTCACATTGCCATCACTTCCCATGACTTCCTGGGTAAGAATGGGCTCTCTGGCTGCTCTCCGCAATTATTTATTTTGAGAGTTGCTTTTTAGCTGCTACAATATAATACAAGACTAGCAAGGCTGATAATACCTTAAATTCCTGCATTTTCACACTTTCCAGTATATGTCAACCCAAAGGCGAGGGCCAGGCTTCATGACTAAGATTATAGCTTCATTTTTGATTCATGGTTGTTATGGATTTTTTACAATTTGGTGCTAGTTGGAGTTTATTTAGTGGGATGTGGAATAGCTTGAGGGCGGCAGGTGGCGCAGTGGTTAGCACTGTCGCATCCCCGTCATGACCCCCGTCATGTCGAAGTGTCCTTGAGCAAGACACTGAATCCTAAGTTGCTCCCGATGGAGACCAGCACCTTGCATGGCAGCTCGGTGTGTGTGTGAATGGGTGAATGAGACTTAGCTGTAAAGCGCTTTGGGAACCGTGAAGGTTGAAAAGCGCTATATAAGTGAGATCATTTACCATTTAAATAACTTCCTCAACTTTCATATTAGTCCTGGTTATGTGGTAGTATCACAGCAATTTAGGAGACTGGAAGGCCTTAAGCGCATTCAGTCGTATGGATTCAGTTCCAGGTTGGTAAAATACCAGAATTCATTAAGCTTCGAGGCCAAAAAATCCATTGTCAGATCTTTCATTCTGTTTTGCCTCTTTCTGACACCTCAGGCATCTGCAGAGAACTAAACAACAAAACTAAAACAAAAAACCAAAGTCACCGAAACAACTGCGAAATGCAACATTTGCAGATGAGTATGCTGATGAGGGTTGGGTATCAAGCACCGGTTCTGAGTTGGAACAGATTCCAAATTTTCAAGAACCGTGGATTCAATAAGATTCATGAAGGAGAAGATAAGTATGGAGAAAGTGGATGATTTTTGGTGAAGGGGTTACGTCCTTTTGCTATGGTTGAGTCTCCTCCGTTTAGGTATGCTAAATGCGTTATTGATATTTGGTTATTCACGGCAATATCCATCAATTTTAGGCTTCCTTGATATTTTTCTGTGTCATAGCATATCAGAAACAGCTGAAAAATATAGGAATCAGAATAAGAATCTATAAGAACTGGATTCAATTCGCAGAATCAGAATCGATATAATTGAAATGATACCCAACCCTAGTGCTCACCGCATAAAATACAAACCAAGAAATCCAGTTAGAAGGCTCATCAGACACACTGCACATTTATTTTCATTTTAGAAAGGACTATACAAGACTGCAAAGTGAATACAGCAGCACTTATTTTCATCTACATTCAGCTAAGGCTGAATGATATGCAAAAAAAAAATCATATTGCTATGAGAATATACAATGATTTTTTGCTGCGGTCTGTACCAAAGAAGCCTGTTTCCTTACGTCTGGAGAATATGATTTGTAGGCTTGAGCATCTCTGTATCACCACAATACTTCATTTTAATGGTATATTGTGACAAATTTTACCTTTCTCAAAAAATTGCAGCTCGTAGAATTTGGATATTGCACATGGCCATGTTGCGATTTTGATTAATAATTGAGGATGCTGTTTTTTTGTGGATGAAGTGTGGTTTTAGCTATAGGGAAGGCAAACTAGACCATGGAAGCCATTTAGTGGAAGAGTAACAGTTCCTTATGTGTCATTTATCTTCTCAGCTTCTGCTCCCCAGTGGAGTGACAGTTGAAGTGATAGTGGTGAACATTGTGTCAGCCGGTCACGTCTTTGTCCAGCAGCACACCCATCCCACCTATCACGCTCTGCGAAGCCTTGACCAACAGATGTTCCTCTGCTACTCCCAGCCGGGCACCCCTACCTTGCCCTCACCTGCTGAAGGTAACCTCAGTCACACCGTGGGGCTAAAGTCAATGCATACTGATAAATGTTTCTACAATTTTAGTCATTCTTTGTCTTTTTAACCTTTTTGATTCCATTGGCAGCATAGGCAACTGCATCTTCAACATCCTCAAAAATCCACCAGTTGCATTGATGGGCATATGAATCTTTGGTTGGGGAGGGGAATTTACAAAAATATATCAATGGGTTTAGATTTTTTTTTCAGCAGTTGTGAAAATTAGAAAAAAAGTTAAATTGCTCCACTGTTGTATTTGCGGAACTTATATTCGAGTGTCTCCTGATGGTCTAAATATTGTCCCAGAGGCTATACCACCCTGAAAAAAAAACTGACATAACCCCCCTCCCCCCTTTTGTTTCCTTTGCAATTGAAATCTCACCAACACCATAGTTTACCAAAAGTTGAATCATATCCATTTTTATTTGTTGATGTTGGCACCAGAGATTGGTAAGAATCAATAATTATGTGTTAAGTGTACCACCTTTTCAAAATATATATAAATACATTGTTTAGATCATTCGTATATTTGTGTTTTTCACAAATAACAAGCCAATTTCCTAAAGACCAACTTAACGTCTATACAAGTTAGGTTTGATTTATAAAACAAAGATGACATGTTTTTGTCATTGGATCCGACACCAGGTAAGCATACCTGATGTTAAAGGGCTTTACTGTATACCCTATTAGACAGGGATCAATGACACTCTCCTCAGGCTGACAAAAGCAATACGAAATACTCAAAGGGAACAATGAAAGAAACATTAGGAAGGATCAAAATAAAGGGAACCATATTCTAGGCCTGGAAGGCAAGAGCCTCAAAGGTTGGAAAGAACGTGACAATATCGGCTGGTGTATCCTCAGCACAACAGTCTCCAGGATGACACCATCATGAGACGGAATGAAAGATCGCAATATTGCCATTCCCAGTTTAGCTCATTGTTATGGCACTCATAACCATAACAACTGCCAAGAAGAAGCACAGGCAGCACCTACATCAATTGTAGGGTATTCTGTTCGGTGAAGGTATTCAGCCAGCAGTGGAATCTGCACAATCCCTGCAAGTACTGGACACTGGTGTTGTTTTGGAAAGTTTAAGAGGGTCACACACGCACAGACCTCATGAACAGTTCGTGTCCACCAGGGCCTGATTTCTGTATTAGTGCTGTCTGAGTCAGTGTGGGAGAATTGAGATGGAGATGCATCTGAAATATCTAAGGAAGACAAAAAGTACAAGTGATTGGAGAGAGTCTGTGGGGTTGAGAGAGGCTGAGCTGGCAGGTCACAGGTGGATTTTTGGTTTTATTCACTTAAAATATGCAACAAAAGTTCTGGGTAAGCTAAACAGAATTAAACTCGGGTCAGTTTGGTCTGTTCAGTTTGTTAAATTATCATAATCTAACAAACTAACCACAAAGAGGAATATAATTGCTGATCAGACCATTTTAGCCACAAAAGGGGTAACAGACACAATATTCAGTGTAAATATTTTAACAATTTACTAAAGCAAAAGTATCATACATTACAAAGTATAGAAATGTACAAAATCTCTAAATTAGAAATCCTAATACCTGTATGATGCGGTGAGCACTTGGTACAGTCTGGCCATTCCCAGTATTTAACAGTTTTATTTTATGGGGGTGCATCTTTTGCTCAGACCTGACAAGATGTCCCCCCAGCAGTCGCAACCAGCAATGGTAACTCAAAAGAAATAGAAATTAGACTTAAATCAAACTTAACTAAAGAAAGAAGTTAGAACAAAATTTGCACACAAAATAAATGTACTTTTTCAAAAATATTAAATAAACTATGAATATGACATATGAAACAAAAGCTGTGTGTTATCATATATGCATTTGCTGATGTATGTACAATGTGATGTGCATAAGGTCGAAAGGTCAAAGTGTATTAAATGCAGACAAAATGAACAATAGAGAAAACTAAGATGCATGTGAGTGTAGGAGAGTAACAGACATTTAAATCAATTGCGCAGGTGCCATCATCACAGGGGTATTTTTGTTTTTTCTTGCACATGAATTGCTGTTAAATATGAAGTTCTACTTTTTATAATTTCAAAAATATTTATACTTGTATTAAAGTCAGCAGTATTTTTCCGAGATGATCGAACTGCTACTTGCAGCTTTAATATCTGTCTCTTGTCTGTCTCCAGTTGGTGTTATCTGTGCAGCACCAGCAGTGGAAGGAGCCTGGTGGAGAGCTCAGGTCATCACCTTCTATAAAGAAACAAACGAAGTGGAAATTCGATATGTTGATTATGGAGGCTATGACAGAGTTAAAATCGACTCACTACGTCAAATAAGGTGGGTGTCAGAAGTCTCACTGTATCAAAACAGTGTCATCGAAAGGAACAATGCCATATTTGAATACATTTGGGTTTTTTTTTTGTTATTGTGTAAAATAAATCACTATCACAAATATTGTAATATTGCTCACTTATAACATTAACATATTGTTATTATTATTATTGTTGTTGTAATTTCCAGCTCTATATTTTTATTCTGGGACACCACTAGAGTAGCTTTGCATGATTCAGTTTAAAAAAAGTCCTGATTTCTCTTACATTGGCCATTCATGCAGCCACTCAGTTTTAGCCCCTGTCTCTTTAAGCCCCCCCCCCCAAAAAAAAAGCCTACCATCTTCTCACTGGCTGACTTTCCAGAAGCCTACATAGGGGCAGGGAGAAGCCTCTGAGCCCTGAGCACAGCCCACACCGCCTCATCCTCTTGCCGGTGTGCTCGACGTCATATGGCAGCCACAGTAACTTAGCTTTTAAAATGGCGATATGGGACACTGAATTTGATTAACTTAGTTTATCAGACCACAAATGAGTTAAGAAGAGCAGAGTGTTTCTGGGGGTCGGGCTTCGCCAAGTACTGTACAAAAACACATGACACATAGCACATGAAAAAATAATTTTAAAGAGGGCGTTGTTGGTTTCTACAAAATTGCTCCTCTTGGTTTCCTCCTGAATTTTGTATCCGACCCATTATAGTGCTGGCAGCCTTTCAGAAACTGAGAGCTGGACCCATTAAAAACTGAAAAGCATGATCTTTTTGCCTGGTGTTCCCTAGCTATGTGCTTCTCACTGCTCCCATCCTCACAGTACAGCCCCAATATGTTCCCATTCTGCATTGTCTTCCTTTTCCCTCTGGCAGCTGGCTGTGGAGCTATGCTTGACGTGCCCTCTCCCTCACACTCTGTGCCTCAAGCTCTTGCTCTGCTGTGAAATCTATATTACTGTATGATCTGTCCAAAAAGCAGTGAGAGGGAAAGAGAGCAACACTGTGCTTTGTCAGACTTGAAATTTTAGTATATTATAGTTTATTTCCACAAAATGAATATGGAGCAGTGACATACGTACACAGTTTTACAGTTTACTAACACACTTTCACACTGAATTACTGAAAAAGTATGAGCTTAAGTATAACTTTCATTTTGGAATTTCGTAAGTCAATGCGAATTTCTATATACCAAATGCTTTTTTTGGTTTGAGGCTATATACTGTACCATTATGATACTCAATCCATATTATACAGTAACAGTGGATATTCATTGTTCCCAGGGGATTAATCTATTTTCGTCAGTGACACCCTGACCTTTCTTCTACTTCCATCAGGTTAAAAGTTTAAGTTAAAAATCCAACCCTTACCTGGACATCATCTTACCAGCTAAAACTGTTGAAAAATCAAGTAAGCTTTGTTTGTCGAGAGAAGTAGCTAGTGGTTGTGATAAGCTGTGACAAGCTGGTAAAGGCAGACCGAATAGGAGTGTACTGTATGAGGTATATTTACTTCTATTTTCTTTAACAGATTGCTCTTTTTATTTTCCAGGTCTGATTTTGTTACGCTTCCGTTTCAAGGTGCTGAAGTATTGCTTGACAACATCGCACCACTTCCAGGTACAAATTTTTTTGTGTTAACATAACTTTAAAACTTGCAGCTTAGCATCCAAGACCAATTTGACAACGGCAGAACTAGTTTGTCAGTCTGTTGACCACTTCTGCGTCCCACTCAGAGTGGACGAAGTGGTTCACAAGCTGATGTGAACCATCTCTCATTCACATGCAAAAAAGCAGGGAAATCACTCACTCATCACACTTACTAATACTTAGCACTGTATGTTGACATGCTCTTTCAGCAGCGAGGAGCTGTTGAAGGTTAAAAACTCCTATCAGGTTAACTGATAACTACTGACTCTGATTATTTCTCTCAATCTCTCTCTGACATTCCTATCAACCTGCTTCTCTGCTTCTCTCCTCTAGCGGCAGCATAGACTGTATAGGGCGCAACTGTGCGTCGTCACCACGTTTTGCACCGCACGTAATTTAACATAATGATGTCATCACAAGCATACAACGTGATGATGCTGAAGACAAAAGCCTTAGCTTTCCACTGCAGAAAGAATGAATGCTCTAGCTATTATGGCTTTTCAGTTATAATGAGACCCTATGGGGAGCTTGCTGGTACACCTGTCATTTGGAAGCTAATTTAGCCAAAAGTCCGTTTGATTCCAAATCTACATGGCTGTGAGCAAAACATTTTTTCCAACGCTTGATGATAAAATTTTGTATGTAGAGTGAAAATTGTGGGACTGGGAGCAACTGGAAGAAGACAGAATAATAAGCACAATACGTATGAGTAATTGTGCTTTGCACGTCAGGCACACCAACGATATTTGATGTTTATTTTTCCTTCAGAATTGGTCTTAAAAATCAAGTCCAAATTTTGCTCTCTGAAAGCTGCAGATATTGTGTGGCTGGAACGATTATTTAAAATGTCTTGTCATCAGGAGAGGATCGTTTTTCACCGGAGGCAACATCAGCATTGGAAGAGATGACCAGAGGAGTGGCGTTGCTTGCACAGGTAAGAGCTTTCCCACTAAACAGAGGGCGTTTTCACATTAGGTATGATTGATTCCTACCATGCCCGAGTACAATTGCCCTCCCTCTCCACTTCCCCGCCGGACAGCTTTCACATTGTTCCGTACCAAAGTACACTTGATCCACACTCTCTAGCAGTTGGTGGCGGTAATCCTCCATAACGAACCATACCCGAGTACACAAGAACCGTACTCGAGACCACCTCTTAGAGTGGACCCGGACACAAATCAGCAAACCGGGTATGGTACACAGTGTTCACACTAATCAAACGAACTGGACTTTGGGGTCAAGTGTACTCTGATGCGGGCCCAGGTCCCTGATGTGAAAGCCCCCAGAGTGTTCAGTGTAAAGTCAACTATAACTAACTGGCCATTTGTCTCTCTTTTTCTGTAAAGGTCTCAAACTACGATAACAACACAGGCCTCCCACTGGTCCACCTGTGGAACATGGTAGGAGATGAGGTACGGTGCTTGGATACACCTAGTTTGCAAAATTACCTTCATAATACAATGCTCCGTACCACTTATAATTTTCCATTTGGTGTTAAGCTGCTGTCAATTAATTAAATTAACACTTCAATTAAACACTTCCTGCACTGATATTTCATATGAAAAACCTCAAAGGACAATTTCTACATTTCCTGGTAGGCTTTCAATGTGAAACATCTGGAAATGTTGAATTTATTTTTTTTTTGACACTTGGATTTTATTAGATCTTTTTTTATGTCTAACAATAACACAGAACAACAACATAGCCAGGCACGGCGTCCAGATAAACATTCTATATTTAGAATAATGGACAGGGGGTCTTTATACAACTCCACATCATTGGTATATAGTCATCCATGATTGGCAGAGCATATAGTTAAAGATAGGTAAAAGAAATTTTAAGTGTGAGTGAGGATGAGTGGGGCAAACCACCAGCCACATTCCTTATTCTGCAACCCAATAATATGCTGCATGATTCCCCAAATATTTTCCCAAACAAGTTGTTCAGGCAGATCCAAAAAATGTGGTGGTTTGCCTCATTATCCCCACACTCTCTCCAACATCAATACTTTATATGTTTTCAGTGTATTAGTAATTTTATTAGTATTTAAGATTCTTCCAACAGAATTCAGGACAATTCGCAGAACAAAATGTAGAAAAAAATGTTTCACACGTTTTTCCATTGTTGACTGGATATTTTATCATTTAATTATTTTTCCTATCTCTCCTTGATATAGTTTGCAGTAGTTCCTCTACTTGGTAAAGTTTTGAAATGACTGATTTGGAACCTCCAGTGTATGCCTGTACAGTTAATTTGTTTATTCCAATAGGTTCTGTATTTCCTAGATTTTTCCTGAATATCTGAAAAGGTCATGCTGTTCCAAATTGTATTTTTCTTAGTGTCTGAAAGCTGTGCTCTTATCCATTAGTTTACAGTAGGCAGTGATAACTCCATTCGTCCATACAATTTGGTTTAAATTCTGTATCATATGCAACCCATTTTCTTTTTAACTGGGTCCACAAGTTTAATTGCTTCATAACATCAAACCAGGTGTAAGGAAAACGAGATCAATGGACTCAAGTGTCAAGTCTTGAAAAGTAATTTATGATCCCAATCATTGCTTACATTGTCGAGCCAAAGAATTAGACTTCACAACTTTGCTAACACAGCCAAACATCAAGCAAGTGCAACAACACAAGACGTAGCGAGCCAGAGCCACCAAGAAGGCCAGCTCGGAGTCTGTCTTGCAGCCTTTTATTTCGCGAAGCTCTCTCAAACGACTAAAAGCCAGTCTTTCAAAGTTAGGCTGCCAAAAAAAAAGTAGTAATAAAACTGCGAGGCTGTGTGGTACGACAATATAGAAAGTCAAATAGAAATAGTCAAGGCTCAAAGACTTGCTTAGAAAAATGTCCCGAGTTTAGGAGAAGGAAAAAGAAACTTAAAGACATCCAAAAAGACTAAGATAACTAAAATGATGTTACTTGAACTCAAGGTGAGGACCAGCCTAAGGGACGGAGGTTGGTGAGGCTCTTTTCACCAACTGGCCAAAACAGGAGGAGTTTGGGATGGAAGAAAGCATTTCGTGCTGAAAACTCTATTCCTTTGTCTGAAACTTTTAAATCATATTTCCTGACTCTAGTGAATTTAATTTAAGCTGTGGGCACAAAATTTCCATACCCTCAAACACCACTATGGCCATAACATAGTGTTTACAAAATCATTACGGGAACACATGGTTTAACAGCAATCATATTTCAGAACATCATTCAAACAGTTATGTAGTATTCCTAACTACTTACTATCGCAACATAATTTCCAATACCGCTAATAGTTGCACAGACACAACACTTAATTTGACCGCACAATACAGTATAATAAGCTACAGTTTTACACACATAATTGCATCCTTAGTGAATTGAGAACCATTATCTATGGTTGGTAGATGGCAATGTGGCAGAGAGAGAGAGATGTCGGTCTCTCCTCTTAGACTTAATCTCCAGCTAAAATAATCAAGAGTCATTTTGTTGGGTTCACATCTGGCTGTTACTTTGTTATCTTTGTAGGACGTGTATTTCGCAGGGGTGGAAAGTGTGTCCCAGACCAATATAATTCTGTATATATAAGAATATCTGCCAATATATGGGTATCGGTATTATTTTTATTCCCTGATATCGTTATTGGCCCCCCAAAAAACGTATTGGTCAGGCTCTAATTAGCATTGAGCTTCCTTCTGTGCCTTCCTTAAATGCCGTCCATGCGTGTTACAGCGCAATCTTCCTTCTAGGTCCATTATGCTTTATTCTCTCAGACAACAGACTCATTGTAACTTTTGATTTATCTCAGTCTTGAAATTATTGAATTCCTGCTTAATGTCATTCCTGAAGTCCATTATTTGCTGCTCAAGTTCAGTATTCAAGTCTTGCACGTCCCTGCTTAGGCTTTGGATAGCTTTAACAGTGGTCAAGTCCCCCTCCTCGCCACCAGATTCCTCTCCGCACTGATTTTGTTTTTATTCGCTTTTTTGTTCCCCCTCATTGTAGTTTTTAGATTTCCCCTAAACTTTCTTGCCTCCAACCTCATTCATTCTAGGACATTTAAGTTTATTCACAAAAGAAGTGTTTCTACACTAATAGTGTTTTTCGTGTTTCCTCGAGCTTTATTGATCTAGCAACAATAATCTGAATGTTTCTCTTCTTCCAGGTGATTTCAGTGAACCGTACGCTGGCAGAGAGGGGCCTGGGTGTTTGGGTGGATGGATTCTGAACTCCTAACATGCTCTGACCCCACCGCCCCCACCTCTGGATCTAAGAAGATTGTTTTTCCTTTCTTTATTTTTTGTTCCCACCCCTTGGAAAAGAAATTAAAAAAATTTTGCAGGCATAATCTTCAAGAACACAGCACTGCTTCAAAATAAGACAACCTTCCCCTTTTGTTCTTGTTCACAAAAAGAACTTAACGGAAGAGGTACTTGTACATTTTTAGAAAAAAAAATCTATATTGTAACTAAATAAAGGTTCAACCAATATTTTTTTCCTCCCCCATTTTACCTTAATTTTTAATCTTGGCCTTTGCTCACTGACTGTGATCATCATGCTGTGTGGAAGGACAAACGCCTCCATCAGTCTATGTTGACATTTGTTGTAAACAGTTTTGAGTTTCATTGACACCTCAGCTATAGTTGTCTGTAGGTCAATACAGTTGATTTAGCAGATTTTGGGCTTTTTTTTGTCTGGATAGAATGTAGTGGGCAAAAGGGCTAAAGAGACTGAAAGGTGATTGCATGGCAAAGAGCAGAAGAGGTCAGAGGGTGATCCCTGGTGGAGCACCAAGCACCCAGCTGGTCTGCCTGGCCCTGTGGCTTCAAGATACATGGACTTCTCTGGGGTCTCCATTCAGAGATGCTGCTGCTGCATTTCCAACTATGACAGAGGAGTGAGGTGGTTGCCTTTGCCCTACTTTTCTCCACCAACTTGCCCCGCGTTACAGAGGAACCAGGAAACGGCTTTTTAAATTGGAATTCAAAGTAGGGCAAGATTTCTTAAACTCATAATTTCTAAGATGACATCTTCTGACAGCAAGGCAACATACGGCTGATAATATAGATCATTACTTACTGTTTGTAATCCTCAGATTACATATGCTCTGTTTTTAAAGACTGCCATAACTGTAAAGATACACTCCGATTTTGTTATTGCCCCTTAAAATCCCCAAATTTAGTGTCCTGTCCTGAAAGATTTTTTTTTTATATATTTTGCGCACAAGAGATTTATTCTGCTCAAGATATTATAATTTTAAAAAAAAAAACTATAGGAATGATAAGAATTTTGCAAATTAACAGCACCATAACGGAGTCAAGTGCTTTTTTAAGTTCATTAAAACACTAAATCCGTCTGTATTGACTAGTCTTCACTGATATATCATTACCAATATTTCATGTTGGTCTAATTACTGTATGTCTCATGGGTGTCCTCTAGTTTAAGAATTCCAAAGAAATGTGGATTTTTCCAAGCTGGGATGCAGCATTAATACAGTTTGCCATCATACTTCTCCAGATCAGATGAATCCCATAGTACTGCTGGTATCCTGAAGCTCGGGGCTCTACAAAGACGAAATAATGAGGGATCCACTTAAAACTGACTGATGTGAGAAACCCTACTCACGATTTAGTTTACAGTACTGCTTTTCAGTGTCGACTTATATTAATGTTGCTCTGAATCCAGTCTGTCGTCAGTATGCATGCGCAACTCTGTTTTACACTCTTTGTTGTGGTTAAAGTGGATTGCGTTACAAAGCAGGGCCTTGTTCTTCACATGTGGATAACGGGAGTTAACTGTGATTATTGATGATTCGACACAAGCCTGGATTTTGCACTTCTTCAAAGCTGGCTTAAAGTTAATTTGGATCTGTTATAGTAACAAGTACTCAAGGCCAAACCTGTGAACTGTTGATATAATTCTGATTTCAGGGGCCTGTATAACAAAGCAAGTTCAATTTAGTCTGGCTCTGTTGCACATGAGAGAAGTTTTCTGCCAGTTAAGTTTAGGCATTGAAACTACTTGGTGAGTCTTTCTAAGTAGTTTTGGTGCCTAAACCTAACCAAACTGTGACTGTTAACCCTGTGAAAGAATGGTTTTATAAAAAGTACTACTTTAGGTTTAGGAAAAGATCATGGTTTGGGTTAAAAATTAAAGTCAAAATTGAGCTTCACATGGCACACAAATGGCAATTTCCTGGTTGAAGGTCCTGTGTTTGACCCATTCATCCATCCCAACCTGCACCCTACATGGATTTGTCACTCTTTATACTACATCACATGACTTCCTAAAGTCTTTCTGCTAGATAAGTGTTAGCCTTTCTGCCAGAAAGTCCTGAAGGCAAACATCTCCCTTAATCTCTGATTGGGTCCCCGGTTTCACTGAAACATTGGTGATCCTGGATAACTGGTATCACAAAACTGGTTATCAACTGGCTCTGTTAACTCTGGGTTTTCCAATCTAAGAGCACATTCTGGTGAAAGAGGCAGCGTTGTTAATTGCAATCATCATCATCAGAACCATTAGTGGAGTACTTGATATCACAAGATGAAACAGTGATACCCACCGGGACATTGGGTTACTGAGGCAACAAAAACATGATACTCTGCGAGGTGGGGGATGTATATAATATAAACACACAACTTGAACACAATACAAAATTGTAGAAAATGATATTCAAACATTAAAATTGAGGCCAAGTTATTTAGTTCCCAGTTTGTTGTTTTAGGTGTCCACTCTGGGTTTTAAACACATCTAACAAAGTGATTCTACTGGTCTATAAAATATTTTTTACTCTTGTCAATTTTCCAGTGATCTGATTGGTTAGAAGGTGGGTTGTTGACAGGTTTTGATGTGATCCTCTGAGCATATGTCACGATGTTAATGTGTAAAAGTCAGCCAGCTTTGAGATGCAGGAAAATGTATGTGACTTGAGCCAAAAGATAGCCAGCTAACCCACTATTTGCACTTCATGATACAGGCCCCAGAATGGAACTATTTTGTTATTGAGAATCATGAAGATCTTATGGTGTAATTATCAATTTTTACAAAAATGTATTTCCTTTATTCTCAAATATGTAAAGAGAAAACTGTCATATTGGAACTCTGGCGAAAGTTAAGCCTAAAAAAATAACCTGACTAGGACGAGACTAGCTTGGAGGGTTAAGTTTCCCTGATTTACTTAAGTAATCCTATTTTACCTGGTAATCTTGCATTGTGAAACACTCGTCTGGATAAGTTCGACCACATTTGAAGAACAGGGTTCTGCTAAGCAGGGAGAACCACAGTCCTACAACTGCATTTTACCGTTGCTTTTAAGTTAAATCTGCATTTGAATGTGTCTTGTCACTGTAGTATAGATCTGTTTTTTCAGACAAAAAACAGGAATCATATTGTTTATCCAATGTTATTAAGTCAGACCTTCTCTGTGTTTGCACTTCTTACATGGCAATGTTGGATTCAGTCTGAAGGGGCTGAAAATGAATTTCCACAATGATGTAACTCTAAATAACATTGACTCCATATCTTTGAGTCTCTTTTCAATGGAATGGAAATCACTGTTGATCTAGCAATAAGGCAGCTTTATTATGACGAATTGAAGGACAGCATGGGGAAATGGGTTTAAGTGTTACATTTGACAGACTGAGAACAGGAAAGTTCGCTGCATAACGTCAACATAACAGGTAAAAAAAACACTAAATAATAATACGTAACTTCAATAATGTATCTCAGGAATAATTAATTCCGTGGTTAATTGGTGAACGGGGATGATTTTGCTTGAAAAGAGTGATGTGATACTGAATTACATAGAAGGCATTTCTTGAAGAATAGGCCATACTAGTATATATCCTCCCCATCTTTAAAACAACAACCCACCCCCACCCCCCAGTTTGATCAATCTACAGTTTTGTTAATTTCTTTGTAAATAAGATATTTGACTGTACTTTTCTATTACACTGGAGAGAAAGATATATAAAAGGGAACATTATTATATTTTGTTTCTGTTTGGTTTGTTCTGGTTCATCCTGCCTCCCCTTGTTTAGCCACTCAATGTTCTCAAGCTCGGGGGACTGATTTTTAACTGTTTGCATACCTGGACAAGTCATCATTTGATCATTTAAATGGGTGTTAAGCTCTTGTGCCCAAAAGCATTTAACATGTATAGATCAGTTTTTGCTAGTCTCATTTTAAGTTTGATTTGTTGATTGTACAGATCTAATAGGGAAAAAAAATAAAAGATATTGGAAGTGTTTATGGTACTTTCTTTTTCTCATAGCTCTTGACTGGAACTAATTGCTTAAG
The DNA here is from genome assembly GCF_043641665.1 of Enoplosus armatus. Taxonomy (NCBI): domain Eukaryota; kingdom Metazoa; phylum Chordata; class Actinopteri; order Centrarchiformes; family Enoplosidae; genus Enoplosus; species Enoplosus armatus. Next base: position 9,069 of record NW_027261241.1, on the reverse strand, counting down.
CACATTTTCTGAAACACTGTTGCAGTTCACAAAACTTAAAAACAATCACCTAACCCTAACCCTCAGAGGGGAAGAGGTCAAGCCTGTGCCCTCACAGGAGAACATGCTTGTCACTTAGCGATTCAAATCTTTCCCATAAGTGAGATACTAAGGAATTCCTGTCCTAATCCCATCAAACCCAATTTAAGAAAAAAAAATGGTGTGCTACACCTACACCATTCAATCAGTGGCTCTACAGGCTCTACAGTGGCTCTATAGGAGAGCTACAGGAGGAAACTGGAGGAACATCTGGGGCAGAATAACACCAGGGATGTCTGGAGAGGACCTAAGAAGATCTCTGGACATGAAAAAGGTGAGGGGAGACACCAGGACAGTGGAGACAGGGACTGGGCTAACCAACTGAACCTGTTTTTCAACAGATTCGATTCTGCCCAGTCCCCCCCCCCCCCACCTATCCTGCCCCCTCTTCACACCTCCCCAATCTGCCCTCCACTCCACCCCCCTGCTCATCCCCTTCCTTATTAACACTGTCACCAGTCCACGCTGTCATCTACCTACTACACAGATCCCTTTCCCACCTGGAAAACACTGGAAGCACTGTGAGGATCATGTTCTTTGACTTCTCCAGTGCCTTCAACACCATCCAGCCAGCACTGCTGAGGGTGAAGTTGGAGGGAGCGGGAGTTGACTGTCTCCTGGCTTCATGGACAATCAACTACCTCACCAACAGACCACAGTATGTGAGGCTCCGGGACTGTGTGTCTGATGTGGTGGTCTGCAGCACGGGGGCCCCCCAGGGTACGGTTCTCTCTCCATTCCTCTTCACTCTCTACACCTCGGGACTTCAGACACAACACTGTCAGTTGCCACATCCAGAAGTTCTCTGACGACACTGCCATCATTGGATGTGTGTCTGAGGGGAACGACCTGGAATACAGGGAGGTCATCAGCGACTTTGTCAGCTGGTGTGAGCTCAACCAGCTTCACATCAACGCCAGCAAGACGAAGGAGATGATGATCGATTTCAGGAGGAAGACATCCAGCATCACACCAGTGAACATCCAGGGTTTGGACATTGAGGTGGTGGAGAACTACAAATTCCTGGGTGTTCCCCTGAACAATAAACTGGACTGGTCTGACCACACTCAGGCCCTGTACAAGAAGGGTCAAAGCCGCCTCCACCTGCTGAGGAGGCTGAGGTCCTTCGGTGTGTGCAGGAAACTGCTCCGGACTTTTTATGACACTGTGGTAGCTTCGGCTATCTTCTATGCTGTGGTCTGCTGGGGAGGGGGTGGGGCAGCACGGACAGGGACAGGAGGAGGCTCAATAGACTGATTAGGCGAGCCGGCTCTGTTCTGGACTGCTCACTGGACTCCATTGAGGAGGTGGGGGAGAGGAGGATGTTAGCCAAGCTGACATCCATCATGGACAACACCTCCCAACCCCTGCACGAGACTGTGGGGGCCCTGAGCAGCTCCTTCAGCAGCAGACTGTTACACCCACGGTGTAAGAAGGAGCGCTACCGCAGGTCGTTCATTCCTACGGCTATAAGACTGTTTAACTGCACATAAATCTGCACAAATTGTACATACTTTATATTTTCCGTGTATATATTTATTTTTGTCCCCCATATTTTTTACATCTGTATTTATTATTTGTATATTGTTTTTTCTTTTTAAAAAATACTTCTAATTCTTATTGACACAGTGCTTGTCTGCTGTGTTTCTGCACCTTTTTGTCTTTGCTGTTGTGACGTGTAAATTTCCTCGCTGTGGGATTAATAAAAGTCTAAGTCTAAGTCTTTTATGATGCATAATTTCTATACGTCTCGTAGTTGGTTTAAATAACCTTCCCGTCCTTGACCTCAAACGACCCCTAGATCCATACCAGAAGGGAGGTCAGTAACAGGGCCCATTGCAGTCTCCCACTCCCTAGGGCCCTCTGTTGGACAGAGTTCCTTATCTCCAGATTGTGATTCAAGTGGCTAGCTCCCATGAGTATGTGATGGATGCACTTCATCCTCCAGGCTTGTCTCAGCAGTACTCAGCATTATCCATGACCCCGAAGACCTGGCAACAGTACCCATCAAGTCCACATCATCAGAGATGGTCATTCCAGTAAAGTCCGTTCCAGATTGAGATTTCGTGTGAGGGAGAGGAAGGAAGTTAACAGGCATTATCATGTTGCGATGTACTGTCTTTTCCTGACCAAATGAACTGCCCTGGTGTGGCTACCAACCAGTATATCCGTGACAGTGTAGATGGTAGTCTCCCGATGGTCAGCAAGTTTCCGTTTACCACTCTCCCTTATTGGGCAACAGCACTCTATCTCCAATCTCCACAGGTGTACATGAGTAGGTGAAAGCAAACATAGAGCCATAAGTTAGTTTCAGTTACCTTTATTGAGTTCAGGTTTGAACATCGTTGGATTGTTTGTTCCTTTGTTCAAACCCACCATGCAGTACTACTGTTTGGGAGGAGGCTGCCCGCCCTTTCCTGATTTTTATGGTGATGATGATGTCATGACTGACATCATTGGGCCAAACCAAGTGGAGGGGTTTATTTTCTGTAGGAAGGTTTTGTCTTGTTTGTTTGAGGCATTTTAAAGTAATGCGTTTGGATTACTTACCTTCTATAGCCTTCTGTAAATGAGCTGATACATACGTCCATGAATGTTATTTAATTTCCTTGGTCTAGACCAGGTCTAGTAAGGTCTAGGTCTAGACTTGGTCTAGAGTAAGCACTTGGCAACAGTGGCAATGAAAAACTCCCTTTAAACAGGCAGACACCTTGAGCTGAACCAGGCTCTGTGTGGGCATCTGCCTTGACTGGGAGACGGATAGAGCAACTGCAACTACTGAAGGCATATGTAAGGCTGTCCAAAATATAGATTACAGAGAACAGCAAACAAAGCAAAACTGAAAGTATGTACAAACAAAATGAAAACAACAAAAAAGAACCACTGGTTTGACAAATACTGTCAAAACCTGAAAAAACAAGTGAGAAAATTGTCTAACCTAAAACACAAAGACCCTACACACAATAAAATATACCTTCAGTATTGTGAAACACTTAAGACATATAAAAATACAATTAGAACCAAAAAGATAATCCATACTCAGAAACAATTAGACCTACTTGAAGAGAGTATGGAATCTAACTCCTTCTGGCACCAGTGGACCTCTGTCTGTCAATCTGAGCCTGAGGAGCTGGTCATACAGGACAGAGACATATGGACTGAACATTTTCAGACCATATTTGGGCCAACAATAACAAGAACTGATTTAGAAACCAAACAAATACTTGAAAAACTACAAAACATGGAATTGATATGTAAAGACAACCAAAACCCCCTTGGTGTCCCCATTACTATGAACAATTTGAAAATAAAACTGAAGACCCTCAAAAGCAAAAAAGCACTAGCTGTATGGGCAAGGTGCTCTGCAGCATCCTCAACTCCCATATAGTTGAATTCCTCAATGTCCTGCATAAAAATCTGATTGGTTTCATGCCTAACCATTGCACATCACATCTTCACCCTCACCACTGTCATTAAGACACGTGAACTAAGATAAAAATAAAATGTATTCATGTTTTGTAGATTTCAAAAAGGCCTTTGACAGTATTTGGCATGAAGGGCTCTTTTATCGATTATTAGAGAATGGCATAGGAGGTCAAATCAAAACTATGTATTTGAATAACAGATGTGTAATTAAAATTGGAAACAAAAGAACAAATTACTTCTCACAGTACCGTGGGGTGAAAGCTTTGAAGGGGGGTTTGGAGTCATTATCCTGCTGTAGTATGAATCCCTCCCCACAAAGATTCAAACCAGAGGGTATAGTCTCCGAAGAATGGAGTGGGTCAGGGTGTTGTCGATTCGGTGCAGGTGTCCAACTCCAGAGTAGGCAAAACATCCCCAGACTTGAATATTCCCACCACCATGTTTCACTGTTGGTTTGAAACACTGCTGTATCATTCTCTCTCTTGTTCGTCTCTTTACATACACCCTTCTGTTACTGCCATACATCTCAAACTTGGATTCATCAGTAAATAGGACTTTTCGTCATCCACAGTAAAATGCTGGTATTTCTTAGCCCACCCCAAGCGTTTGGCCTTGTTTCCCCTTCTGAGAAGTGGTGTAGAAACTGCTACTCGTCCTCTGAGACCACCACAAGACAGCCTTCTTTTGACAGTACTTTTGATGATAAGAGTCTTATGTTCTTTATTTAGCAAATTCTGTGTCTGTGATGAAGTTGCTTTTCTATCTCTCGGTGAACTAAGCTTGACGTATTGATCTTCTGATGTGTGGTCACTTTTGGTCTGCCTGCTTTGAATACAACTGATCCGGTTTCTGCAAAGCGTTTTAGAGTTCCATGCACTGCCCCCTTAGAAACCCTTAGTCTAGCCATGATTTGACACTGAGAAAGCCCCTCTTTGCTCAGAATAACAATTTGACTTCTGACACTTTCACTTAGTTTGGATGCCATGTTTCCCACGATCACAATGCTACTTAGTAAGCAATGATCTGCTGGAAACTTGAGGCACAGCCATATTTATAACAGGTGAACACTGGCTGCAAGCTGAGTTAATTGAATGAGTGTGTGTTTTTAAATGTTTTGGAATCCCTCAAACTTTGATTATTTCCAGGTTTACGTGAAAATATTTGAGATTTTCAATGTGGTCTCAGACTTTTGGACCCCACTGTATATAAATACATTTGCAGAACAACCACAAACATCTACAGTTTTGCTGATGAATTGGTTCTCCTGTCTCCCTCCAGAGAGGGCTTACAGCAGAGCCTGGACATCCTCCACAAGTTCAGCCAAACATGGGAACTAACTATAAATATAGAAAACCTATTGACCTTTCAAAAACAATACAACTCTCTGAAAAACTGTGCAAAAACATACTTCCATACATCCATACATCCACAGACACACAGCCAGTAATGCCTGCAGCAGGGCAGAACTTGGACAATACCCTCTAATAATTAAAATCCAAAAGCGAGCCTTCAAATTCTATAAACACCTGCTATCTAGCGACCCCCACTCCTACCAGTACAAGGCCCTTTAGTGCCAGGAGTTGAACCAAGATAAGAGTCTTCTCTGCCGGCTGATCCTGAGGCTCTGCCCACGAGCACCAGGGCTTCAGGACCGACACCAAACAATCTGGCACAATCACCTCAAAACAAAAAGAAAATTATATCACTTACTGGAACGAAACAGGCAAATTACAAAGTAAATTAGAATTCTATTTGACCCTAAACAGAGAGTGCACAGTGGCAGAGTACCTGACCACCGTGACCAACGGAAAACTAAGGAAGATGTTGACGATGTACAGACTGAGTGGACACAGTGTGGCCATAGAGACAGGCCGTCACAGGCAGAACAGGCTGCAGGAGGCCAGGCTGTGTTCACTTTGTCATCAAAGAGAGGTTGAGACAGAATCTCACTTCTTACTTTACTGTGACAAATATAAACATGTCATATATATCCTGAGTTGAATCCATCCCCCCAATCCTCAAAGGCTGCTCTATTTATGTGGAGAGAAAACTCAGTGTGCTCTATTAGCTGCACAATATGTTGACTGTTGTCACTGTGAGAGAAACAAGTCATATGACTGTTGATATGCACATATTATTGTATATTTATTACTAATCATCTGTTCAATCAATGTTAATCGTTTTCTGTACTGCTCTGGCAATATAGCCTTTCAGAGAGAGAGAGAGAGAGAGAGAGAGAGGAGGAAAGAGAACATACAGTAAATAGAGATGTAATGTAATAGTATTGGTAGTGGCAATAATATTAATTAAAAAAATAATACTACTATTAATAATAAAACTTATAATAATAATTGTAGCAGTGGGTGTTGACCAGGAACATGGGGACAGTAGGTGGCTTGCAATTGTAAATCCAGCTACAGCTCCGGAGGCTGAAATACCTGCAGAAAGTACAGGAGAGAGAAGATGTCTAATTAGTAACAAGGGACAAGAATGCATACAGATGGAGAGGGAGAGGAGGAGAAAGGAGTTGAGTGCAACATGGGGAGTCTCCCAGCTCCAGTCTAGGCCCAGCATAACTAAGGGAGAGGGAGGTTATAAGCCTTACAACCTTCATTAAGATAGAATTTATTGAAAAGCTGTTGTGTTAGACTGCATTAGTTGTAACTTGGCACACTTGATAAATTGAGAACTAAAAGTATTTTATTGCATTTGAATAATCTGTCCTGTCAATGGCTAATGGCACTTTTTAGCCACAGGGTGCAGCCCAACGCTTTACACAATAGAATAAAAATATGGTTCTACAATTTTTCTATATGTTGTCTACTTCTGGGTCTATTCACATATGTACAATTTGTGAACTGCAGAACTGATCTGCTTTTGATGGCAGCCCTGCATTTCAACCAAAATGGCAACTGGGAGGTTGCTTGAAGCAGTGATGGTGAGGTCTGTTATGAAGTTTTCTACCCAAGGTTCCCCCTCCAGCATATGCATCAGCCCTCATGGACTCATTGAGAGAGGGGTGCTCCAGGTCATCAAAGACTCAAGAGAGCAGTGCTGTCTTGTCCTCCACTGCACCTGTCCCCCTTTCCAGGTCCTGCCAGAAGATCACCAAGGATGTGGCAGTTTGGAACCAGCACAGATGTTTTGGTTCCCAGTTTTTAGGTTGAATTAATAAATAGTTTTGTCAACTTGGCAAGATAGTGCATTTTTGAATATTTTCACAATTTACTTATGTTATAAACATACAATCAATATCGAGGAGTCACATTTAACGGTCAAGGTGAACTGCTAGAACCTAAGCAATTAGCTTTATATCACAGTTCAGTAAGTGTATAGACTTATGGCTAGAGCATAGAGGATTTTTTTTTCATTTTTGATATGTGTGAGTTTAGGTCAATCTAAAGACTCATTCAATTGCGGCTGCATCTGGGTTATCTGTAGAGTCAAAATTTTGATAAAATGTTTTAAAACAATTGTTTATTTCTACTCCTTCTATTTGGGTTCAGCAAATCATTTATTAGTTAGATGAGAATACACATCACCTATGGCCACCATCACTATGAACGGGATGATTTCTGTTTCACTTTATACAGTGAGACCAGGCATCACTCTTTGCCATATTCATGGAACCTCTAGCTATTGCAATTTCATTAATAAAAAAAGATCAAGGCTTGGTCCTCATAGATGAAATTAAAAATAATAAAATGATAGATAGTAATGGCATAATAATGGAAAGAATTGTCACAATAACAAGAAAAACTATATTTCAAAAATGTGGCTTTCCTACCCACTGTGGATAAGCTGTCTCCTTGAGGGTCTGGGGGTTGTTCAGGCATAATTCTGCATTCTTCAAATATCTTTAGGTAGCAAATGAAATTCTTGGATAAACGCTATGTCCACATTCTTTCTATGGAGGCAGTATCCACCCCAGCCACAGCCTGTTCACCCTGCTGCCGTCCGGCAAATTTTATAGGGCTCCTATTACCTGTTTTTACCTGTCTGATACAGTCTCAAGAACAAGTGAGAATTTGTACTGAAAAGCATTATGGGAAGTCTAACCTCAAAATAGGAGCAGCTTCACACTGAAATCCATTCCAGTTTTTCCAAGTTGCCATTTATTTGAAACCTGTGTTGTTGCCTGCCTAGTGTTCATTCATCTGCTGTGCTGTTTAAAGGACCTGAGGCACCTGAAGCTGCATGAAAATAAGAGAGGAAGTAAAATAATTTGGCCTTTAAAATAAAATGTGTCTAAAAAGAATAGTGACGTATTTTATTTTGAAGCTTTGACTGTGTTGTGGCTAACCTGACACATCCGGTTGCCCGTTGAATTTAATTGCATATCTGTTGGTGTGTCGCTGGAGAGACAGTATCCCTCTGGTTGCCATTACAATGCTAAAATCCACCGTTCCCCTGCTCAGTTGTATTCCCTCTCGACAATTGAGCACCCGGTGGATTCAACGGTACCCCCTGCGCCTCTGTAAGTGAGTAACGCTGACATTGTTCTGGGTTTCTTTTGTCCAGCCCGAAGGATGCGTTTGACATTACACTGCTGGATTCGGTGGACATATTTAGCCTAAGTTAGCTTACCACTCCTGTTTGTAAACACCAACACAGTGATGATTTTTTTCAGTATTTTGCATTTCTGAAAATGAGCGCAATTCGTAACATTCGTGTCTTGAATTCGATGACATATTTGGAAAGACCTAATTTGGGTTGGCTAACGTTACTGCTAGGGAGAGTCACTGACCGAGGCCTTGTACATGACAATTCCCTGTCCGATGGACCTTATGTGCGTGGTTGTGATTTACCGTAAACTAACATATCGCTGTTTACATTAGCTATTGTAGTATAAAGTCAACGTGGTGGTCTTTTTTTAAATTTTTTTTTAATTTATTTTTTTTAAATCGTTCAAGCGACCAATCATGGTATGTAGCTAGATCAACATGTGACAGTTGGCTATTACTTGAAGAGTACCGTTAGCCTGTTAGCAGCGACTCTTTGCCGATAAGCGCCCATGGATAGAGTAACTCTTCTATGTGACGTCAGTGTACGGTATGCCACAAAAATGTGTTTAATGTGGCCCTACTTATGTAACAAATACAGGTACGCGGTGAAACTTTAGTTATGCACTTTTATGACCCCTTTGTGGCCTACTTTTTAATTCAGCATACATCGGATACACGAAAATCTACTTCGTCAGCTGTTCCTCTCAAAATACTCTCCACTTAAAATATACCGTGTGGGGCAGCGCAACAGAGATTTTAATTTACACAATGTGATTAATCTCTTATACAAACTATGTGAAAGGTCCCTAGTATTTAAGTAGTATGTTACCCACACACGATTGCTAACGTGGACTAGATGATTTTGATTCTTTTTTTATAATAGCAGTGGCCAACAGTTTCTGTCACACAGACAATATCTTAACTCTATGAGGCACCTTTTTTTGGTAACAGCCATCAAAGTATGGTAGATGACAAATAAAAACACTTGAAATCCAGCCAAAATAGCTACAATGCCTGAACATGTCACAGAATTTGGTGTAACAGAAGTATCTATATACAG
>NW_027261240.1:0-6000 GCF_043641665.1 Enoplosus armatus | reverse complement strand
TCATTGTTGCATTTTATAATAAAATGGTCATTATCAATTATTGTTGTCAAATAATAACCAAGTAGCCTCAGTCTATCACGTCTGAAGCTACAGTTCATCAGAGCTGATCCCAGGACTGGTTAACTCTGATCCCAGTAAATACCAGTAGAGACTGGTCCAATACTGTGCTGTGATGTGTTTTGTTGTGTTGGATCTCAAAGACTCTTCCTGATCAAATACATGAAAACTAACTATAAAACAACAACATGAAGAAATGTGCAACCTACACAGAAATGCATATTTTTAATGAGTGCGATTAGCTTTTAAAAACGGAATATACTGTATTACTGTAAATATAGATGATCGAGAGGCAACATGATTATGGTTGTTCTATATCGACCATAAGGTTTGTGGGTTTATTAAAGACTAAACATTATATGTTTAAATCTCTTGTAGGTTCAATCATGTAAAACACAGTGAGTCAGCGTCATTCTGAAATCTGAGAAAGTACAAAACCATAAATCACATAGAAACTGAGAGCATTACAACATTTACTGTAAAGAAAGGAAAGAGATGGCGGTCACTGACGACATCACGGCAAAGTGTTTAGCAACCTCACGTGGCATTGATTCAGGGATCTGTGTGCTGAGACACTGAGTGTTGACGTGAGCCTTCCATGTTGAAACTTGTGAGCCAAGAGGTTGTAAAAGACGACAGATCTGGTCGAGGCTGCTGGTGCAATAACAGACTCCTGCAGCAGCGTGATGACTGATGACGCGTCCATCTGATTACATAAAGCAGAGCAGTGAGATGTAACTGACCTCTCATCAGTTCCACTGTCCCTCAACAAGGTCAAGATAAATAAAACAGGTTACAGCACACAGAGCAGCAGTTTGACGTCTACCTGCAGGAAGCTTCTGACTCTAAACCTGCTCTCAGAGCTGCGGGATGTTCCACTGTTCATGTTTAATGAGTTTCAGCTGAATCATATGAACCGAAATGATTCACAGCTGTAAGTGAAAGGTTTCCTCTTGATGTCCTTTATTTATACAGAATTATTAAGTTTAATCATTTGAATTTGCTTTTTGTTGATAATGATGGGAGGAGCTTCAGTGAAGGCGCCATTTTGTTTTCTTCATGAAATGAATAATTGACTTGTGTTTTATTTAATTTATGATTCACTCAGGTTACTCAGCAAGCTGTTTAAATAAAGAGGAAAGATGTATTTTATATTTAATGAGCTGTTAATGATTAGTTATTGATCAATAATGTGGCCGATGGGTGAAAATGTTCATTCCCAACAGTTCTAATGATGATGATGTTGTTGGTTTCAGAGCTGAACGCCGTCCGGCAGAAGAATGTGGTTTTGGAAAGAGATTTTGTCAAAGCTCAGAAGGTGACGGATACTTGATTATTATAAAGAATATTTTCTGTGTGACTTTAATTCTCAGATTTCATTTGGCTCCTGTTGATCAGTTGTTTGTCTCCTCAGGCTTTGAACAAGAGCAAGAAAGCTCAGGTGAGTGTTCCTTGTTTGGTTGTTATGGTTACGACAGGTTCACACTGATCACCAGCGCCCTCTACTGGTCACCACCTGTTTCACACACACGTGCGATTGTAACCCACATACTTTTCTTAAGATTCATATCTGTATCTCTATATATCACTTTTTATTCTCTCAACTTTACAAAGTTACTGTAGTTTATCTTTCAGATCTTCTCCTGTTTGTTTGTTTGTTCGTTCACATTGACACACAAACTGCTGCAGGATTCATTTTGTGTACCAAAGACATTAAAGAAGTTTCCTGTCAGAACGTGAACTGAAGACGTTTGTTGTAACGTGGTGGTTGTTGGTGGTGCAGGAGGTGGAGGCGTTGCTGAGTGAGAATGAGATGCTTCAGGGGAAACTCCACAGTCAGGAGGAAGACTTCAGACTGCAGAACAGCACGCTGATGACTGAACTCTCCAAGGTGACTCTTCTTTTACTAGTAACAGATCGAATGTATACCCACACTGAGTCTGCACACGATGCCTTCAGGGACAGTACAGAGTGTCGGTCAGCCACGTCTTTGGCTGTGTTCAGAGCCCATCACTCACTCACTGCAGTCACTGCAGTTACGCAGCCCCTGTAGACACGCCGTAAGAAAAGGCCTCACTGAGATTCAACGTCTCTTCTACTCGAGTGCTGTGGCCGAGAACATAAAACACAAAACTCATCAGGTGAATTACAGGTACCGCAAAGAATAAAATGACTTTAAGTTCATTATTCTGTCTTTAAAAGTCGGAGCAACTCAAAAGTGGATTTGAAGTCTGACTTTATTCTCTATTTTAGTTATTGTCTGTGGCTCTCTGCTCGGACCTCCTCCCACACTTAATGTTGATACCGGCATTGTTTCTTGCAGCTGTGTACGCAGATCGAGCAGCTGGAACAGGAGAACCAGGGCCTGAAGGAAGGAGGAGCCTCTGCATCCAGCCCCCCACCCAACCCCGCCTCCAGTCCTGTTGATGGAGAGCTGCTCCGCCTCCAGGCTGAAAACTCCACCCTCCAGAAGAAAATGAAAGGTGGGATGTTTGTAAAACTACAACTGTGTTTTATAAAATGTGTTTCTGTTAACAGTTTACATGTTTCAGTGAAGCGCCTCAAAGATAAAACTCAACAGCAAGAAATAAAATACTGACAATATATCAATGAAAATAAACCTGTGAATGTTTCAACGATTAATCAGTTGGTCGACCGACTGATTATTCTGACTATTGATACCTAATTTTTCAAGCAAAAATGCTAAAAGTTCAGATTCCACCTTCTTAAATATGATAGTTTATTGAATATGTTTTGGACGTTCTTTTTATTTTTAAGTCCACCTCTAAAACGACACATTTGCACAAAGAGAAGCAAATAAAAGAGAAGTAACACGGGACCCGAGGCAGAGGAAGGAGGTGGAAGAAGCTCCTGCAGGTGGAGCAGTTCAGGTGTGTGTGATACATAAATGACAGGTACACGGTGTGATTCTCCTGCAGGCCTCCAGGAGCGCTACGACAAAGAGCTCCAGAGACAGGCGGTCGCCCAGGGCAACCAGAGCGCTACCACGGAGACCGACGGGTCTGCCAGCGCCAACGGAGTCTCTGATGTCATAGGGAGAGGGGAGGAGCCAACAGCAGAGGGAACCAATGACAGACTGGAACAGGTGATTGACGGGGAGTTTCTTAAAGGAATATTTAATTTGTTTCATGTTTTCTCTGCTAACACGCAGCCGCAGCAGTGATGCTGCTGGAGGATTGTGTTGTGTTTTACTCTCCGTCTCTGATGTTGACTTTTGGGAAAAACAGACTCTGGAAGAGCGATGTAGATCAGAGCTAACCGCTCTACAAATTGTCCCAAAATTCAACATTTTTGCTGGAGTCCATGTTCCTCAAATTTCCACCAGAGCGTTTGTTAGTAAAATATTATCCAACAGAATTAAAGGAGAAAAAAGTGAGATTAACACCCAGGTTGACAAATACCAGAATCTACATTTGATCATTTCTGTAAACATTCGTCTGTATTTTAAAGGTGTAATTTTCTGTTTGCAGACGGAGGCTCAGCTGGAACAAACAGGGAAACAGCTACATGGTGAGTTCACCGTTTCTTTTCGTACTTATTACACAGCATTTCCATTTAAAACAATAACTCCTGTCCTCTCATGATCTTTAATAACTCTCCGGTCGGTCAGAATGAAAAACTGCCTGTATTTGCATTGAAATAGTGTTTGTGTTGCTGTAGATAGTTCTGTTGATTGAACCAGTAATCATGAAATGCTTCACAGTTAATGGTCGACTCATAGACCAGTGAGCAGGAGGCCTTCACTAAACACTCTCTGCTCTGAACGTCTGTAAAGGAACACACTGAATGCTTGTTTTCTCAGATTGTGTCAATTATCAGACATTTAAATCATTCTTACACATGAAAGACTGAATCATACAGTCAGTTTCTCCAGCTGTCGTTTGGCTTTTAGAGTATGTCAGTCTGGTGTTATTCTATATGTTTCTAATAATCATCAAACCTCATGTTCAGACTCAAATCAGCAACCTGTCAGTCTGTCTCTCCGTCCTGTCTCACTTCCTGTCTGTGGCTCTCAGCTCTCAGCCCATTGGTTCCTGCTGAAGATCAATCTTTAAAAACTCCTCACAAATATATAGTTTCATGTTTAAAAGGCTCAGTCATTCCCTCCAACAGCTGCTCGCTGGAGTTTTTATCAAACTAACAGCAGGAAATAGTGCATCTGTTGGGGACTATTTTCAGCGGCGGATGAATCCACATGTGGAGCTCTAGTGAGTGTTTGTGGCAGCAGGACGGTGTGTGTGGGACTGAGTCCAGATAAACTACAGTGTGTGTGTTCATGGTGATGATGATAATAATAACAATAATAATAAGATATATCAGGCTGGTTAGTAGAAACATTCACTGCTGCTTTGAGTCCGAACATGTAGAAACATGTAGAATATCAGCAGAGTTATGCTTTAACATGCTCCATAGTTTGTATCATGTTCCTCAGTGAAGTAACCTGATGGTCAGACTTTATTTATTGACTTCATCTGCTCATAATCGTCTTCATCAAATCCTTAAAGGACCAAACTGGTCACAGAGAGTTGACACCTGCTGCAGAAAGATGATCCATCAGAGTCGACGTTTACTTCACTTGTGATGTTATTGTTGTGTTCAGTCATTTGTAAAGTGGTTTTATTTATCTGTATGTTTATTTGATCAAATCAGACCAAAACGAACTCATTGAATGGGCGGTAAACTAAGATGAAACTTTTATTCTATAGAAATTTGAATGAATACGTTTCCAACTGCGTCTTTTCGACAGTCCAGCTACGCTCGCTGATCTTTCAGTGTCACTTCAGAGACTTTTGTAAAAACCTGCTCCAAACTGCATCAACACTCATCAAACTAACAACAAGTTCACGGATTGATGGATCATCTCTTTGCGCAGAGTTTCATGTCTCAAACTGATTTCCATAGAAATGAAGTGAAACTAACTCCTGATAACAGATTCCAACATGTGAGCCCTCCAGTGTGGCCCTTTATGGTGCTCGTTACCCGGAAGTCTCAAATATTGGCTGTTGTTGACCTGCAGCAGGGCTTTAATCTGTTAGTCACAGTACAGTTCCACCGCTCCTCAGTGTCATTATTCTTATTCTTATTAATTGAATTCTGGCTTCTATTTGAGAATTTCTGGTGAACCTGCAGCCTGGCTTTATTGAAGCGTAGAGCAGCTAGCTGGCTCAGGGCAGACACACACTACAAGCCCAACTGAAACTTCAAACGTCCGCAAGATTAACGAGGCTTTAAAGAAACTTCTGATCAAGTTTAGGCTCCTAAATCTGGGACTTTCTGGCAAAGCTGCAAAGCTGAAACTAACTGACACTCGTTACCTTGATTATTGAAAGGATTTGTTCTCCTGCTGTTACCGTGACGTTACTGCAGTCTTGATACTTGACAGATGAGTTCAGGAGTTTGAAAGTGATTTGGCATGTGTTCAGGTCCTAAACTGTAAATATCAGCTGAGCTGCATGACGGGCTGAATTGGTGCTGTGATGGTGAAAGTTGATGTAGATGAACAAGATGAGGCTTGTAGACGTGAAGGTTTGGTCTCTGCAGAGGACTGCGGATCAAACGGCATCAAGTATCGAAACTGTCGAGTAGATTTCTGTCGACTTCTTTGATTTGAGTTCCTGATTTAAATCTAAAATCTGTGTGTTTCATTTGGACACAAATGTGTCTGTATATCATACATCGTCTTTAAAAAGTATTATTTTGGTATTGATACTGAAACTTGGGTATTGCTTTGGCACTACTGCGGAAACATCCATTACACATCCACATATTATCAGGTCTGTCAGAGCTTTCAGATAAATACCAAACAGAGTCGCAGTGTGTCTACATGTCAAAGTAAATGTATGAACACTTTCAGGCTTCTCGCTGCGGTCATTTGTTGTAATAAAGTTTCGATGATGTTCTCTGCTGGACAAATACCTGCAG